>NW_027259820.1:0-22680 GCF_045791955.1 Oncorhynchus clarkii lewisi
CAATAAGCCTGACTAACCGGTGTCTGTATATAGCCTTGCTACTCTTATTTTCAAATGTCTTCTTACTGTTTTATTTCTTTACTTACACACACACACACACACACCTTCTCACTATTGGTTAGTCTGTAAGTAAGCATTTCACTGTAAGGTCTACCTACATCTGTTGTATTCGGCGCACGTGACAAACTTTAATTTGATTTATTCAGGGATGAAGTGGAGATGGAGCTGGGCCTGGCTTAAGCTGGATGCCACTATAGAAATGAATGGAACACCACACTTTTTCAATAAAACGTGGTATGCCAGATGTACTCTGCCTGAAAGAGATCAATTATGCCAGCAAAGGGTATCTTGCTCTGCTGGCACATTGTAGAACAGATGTCCACAGGCAGAAAGTATTCAATGTAATGTGTAGCCCAAAGATATAGATTTTTGTGTTGAATTTGACCGTAACGTGTGTAAGGGGGGGTTATTTTTTACACGAGACACAACTCATCCAGGCACGACGGCTGCTGGGGAACTTTGACATGTTTCTTTCAGACGACCGCATTCGCCGCCTGCTGTCCTCGCACATCGGCAAGCACTTCTACGAGAGAAAGAAGTAAGCTTGTAAATATTGTTGGTTGATCACCTTGCCTATTTTAGTCAAATGAAATCTATTTAAAGACTCATTTTTGCACTGGTTCGGAACCTGGTTCACTCTCAGTATGAATTTTGGTTTAACTCCATTGCTATATGAAACTCATTCCAGTGAGGCAGGGGAGTGGTATCCTTTTTGTGCTGTCTCCCTGTTCACTCTCTGGGAACATCAACATAGCCCCTAGTGCTGTTCCCTGGTTTTGAAATACATGTCCTCTTATACAGTCGGAAGTTTACATACACCATAGCCAAATACATTTAAACTCAGTTTTTCACAATTCCTGACATTTAATCCTAGTAAAAATTCCCTGTCTTAGGTCACCACTTTATTTGAAGAATGTGAAATGTCAGAATGATAGTGGTTTATTTCTTTCATCACAGTCCCAGTGGTTCAGAAGTTTACATACACTCAATTAGTATTTGGTAGCATTGCCTTTCAATTGTTTAACTTGGGTCAAATGTTTCGGGTAGCCTTCCACAAGCTTCCCACAATAAGTTGGGTGAATTTTGGCCCATTCCTCCTGACAGAGCTGCTGTAACTGAGTCAGGTTTGTAGGCCTCCTTGCTCACACATACTTTTTCTATAGGATTGAGGTCAGGGCTTTCTGATGTCCACTCCAATACCTTGACTTTGAGTCCTTCGGCCATTTGGCCACAACTTTGGAAGTATGCTTGGGGTCATTGTCCATTTGGAAGACTCATTTGCGACCAAGCTTTAACTTCCTGACTGATGTCTTGAGATGTTGCTTCAATATATCCACATCATTTTCCTCCCTCATGGTGCCATCTATTTTGTGAACAGTTCTATTTTTGTTTGATCAGACCAGAGGACATCTCTCCAAAAAGTACGATCTTTGTCCCATGTGCAGTTGCAAACCGTAGTCTGGCTTTTTTATGGTGGTTTTGGAGCAGTGGCTTCTTCCTTGCTGAGCGGCCTTTCCTGTTGTCGATATAGAATTAGTTTTACTGTGGATATAGATACTTTTGTACCTGTTTCCTCCAGCATCTTCAAAAGATCCTTTGCTGCTGTTCTGGGATTGATTTGCACCAAAGTACGTTCATCTATTGGAGACAGAACGGGTCTCCTTCCTGAGCGGTATGACGGCTGCCTGGTCCCATGGTGTTTATGCTTGCTTACTATTGTTTGTACAGATGAACGTGGTACCTTCAGGTGTTTGGAAATTGCTCCCCAAGGATGAACCAGATTTGTGGAGGTCTACAATTGTTTTTCTGAGGTCTTGGCTGATTTCTTTTGATTTTCCCATGATGTCAAGCAAATAGGCACTGATTTTGAAGGTAGGCCTTGAAATACATCCACAGGTACACCTCCAATTGACTCAAATGATGTCAGTTAGTCTATCAGAAGCTTCTAAAGCCATGACACCATTTTCTGGAATTTTCCAAGCTGTTGAAAGGCACAGTCAACTTAGTGTATGTGAACTTCTGACCCACTGGGATTGTGATACAATTAATTATAAGTGAAATAATCTGTCTGTAAACAATTGTTGGAAAAATTACTTGTCATGCTAGATGTCCTAACCGACTTGCCAAAACTATAGTTTGTTCACAAGACATTTGTGGAGTGGTTGAAAAAGGAGTTTTAATGACTCCAACCTAAGTGTATGTAAACTTCCGACTTCACCTGTAAGTTTAAATGTGCCTTTAAGAGTTCTAATCTAATGGAGTTAAAAAAAAAATAATTAAATCTCCCCTGCTTAGGGAGCCTTTGTCATTGAACCTGCAGAGCAAGAAGCTGGCCTTGGACATCCAGGGAACAACAACAACCTCCATTTCTAAGAAAGGCTGCTACTGGTGAGGCCTGCTCTCTGACTTAGTCAGTAAGTGCTCCTCAGCAAACCCTGTCCTTGTTGGACATGGGCAATGATGGTGCCATAGTGACTCAAAATATATCCTGACAGAGCTCCCCATCTATTGGAGCCTGTCTCTGCAACTGACACACAAGGGCAATTAATGCACCTTCATTTATATACACATTGCCTCCTGTAAAATGTTATTGTTTGTTTTAGCATGGCTTATGTGGCCCACTCTGGGATGGCTGCAGATGAATTAGCAGAGAATATTGATTCAGCTGTCAGCACCATCGTGACAAAACTACGGGTTAGGTGAGTTTACTGCCAGGATGTCTTCCTGATCTCCCTAATCAATTGTACCCCGTCAACACAGATATTTAAACTTTTATTATACGTTAAATGGTCAGGTATACTCAATTTTATTAATGCTAAAGAAATGTGTGGGCCCAGTCTGAAAATCACCTTTGATATCTCTGTTGTCTGGGGTGAGATTACAGGGCCTATAGTACTGTGGTACGTTAAGCTTATTGCCTGCTCTGTATAGCAGTGTGATTAAACCCATGTGCCTACAATCCTGACAAAGAAAGGCCTTTAACAAGTGGCCGCAATCTGAGTGATACGATACACAGGGTAGAAATGGCCGTAACATTGAAAATGTTTTCTTCACAGAAATAGTTTTGACCTGAATGTATGAGTCTTTGTGTTCTTCGTGTATAAAGTGTTGTCTCTTTTGCAGAAAGGACCGTTGATAAAGGTCATCCACTTGAAAAGCCAATCAGTGGCTCTGACCATCTACACCTCTAACCTGAGTAACATGACCATTATAGATGAAACACAGAAACAGACCCGCGCAGCCATGGATGCCAAGGTAGGACTGCTACACACAAATGCTTGTAAATTGCTTTGGAAGATTATATTATTTGATCAATGACCTATTTTTGTCAAATTAAAGGACTCGTCTTTGCACTGGTTCGGAACCTGTTTTACACTATTAATTTTGGTTTAAATCCAGTGCTATATGAAACCCATTCCAGTGAGGCAGGGGAGCAGTCTCCATTTAGTGCTGTCTCCCTGTTCACTCTCTGGGAACATCAACATAGCTCTTAGTGCCACATATGGACTATTGAGGTCAATTGCAGACCTCTCTATTATTTACATGCATATGTACATACATGCAGTACCAGTAAAAGTTGACACACCTACTCAAGGTTAAATAAACCTAAAGGGTTTATTTTTTACTATTTTCTAGATTGTAGAACAATAGTGAAGACATCAAAACTATGAAATAACACACATGGAATCATGTCGTAACCAAATGTTAATTAACTTCTTGACGCTACTCATCCCTGTCGCGGGATCATTTTAGTCAGCAGCCGCTGAATAGCATAGCGCCACAGTCAAATAATATTGCTAGAAAATATTCATATTCATGAAATCACAAGTGAAATATATTGAAACACAGCTTAGCCTTTTGTTAATCACCCTGTCATCTCAGATTTTGAAATTATGCTTTACAGCCAAAGCAAGACAAGCATTTGTGTAAGTTTATCGATAGCATAGCATTATGCCTAGCTAGCAGCAGGCAACCTGGTCACAAAAAACAGAAAAGCAATCTAATTAAATCGTTTACCTTTGATGAGCTTTGGATGTTTTCACTCACGAGACTCCTAGTTAGATAGCAAATGTTCCTTTTTTCCGAAAATATTATTTTTGTAGCCGAAATAACTCCGTTAGTTCTTCACGTTTGGCTGGGAATTCGACCGGAAATTGCGGTCACGACAACGCCGAAAAATATTCCAAATTAGCTCCATAATATCGACAGAAACATGGTAAAATGTTGTTTATAATCAACCCTCAAGGTGTTTTTCAAATATCTATTTGATAATATATCAACCGGGACAGCTGTATTTTCCCTAAGACCGGGAGGAAAAATAGCTACCTCTGTCTATTACGCAATAATTACTCTGAGAGCCCTCAGCCGGACACTTACGCAATGTAGTCGTTTACGCTCATTCTTCAACATAAAGGCGTGAAACTACGTCAAAATGCTGTAGACACCTTGGGGAATACGTAGAAAAAGGAATCTGGTTGATAGCCCATTCACTGCTCAATAGGGACTCATCAGAACGCAGAGCTTTCAAAACATGAGTCACTTCCTGATTGGATTTTTCTCAGGCTTTCACCTGCAATATCAGTTCTGTTATACTCACAAACAATATTTTTACAGTTTTGGAAACTTGAGTGTTTTCTATCCTAAGCTGTGAATTATATGCATATTCTAGCATCTTGTCCTGACAAAATAGCCCGTTTACTTTGGGAACGTTATTTTTCCAAAAATGAAAATAGTGCCCCCTAGTTTCAACAGGTTTTAAACAAATGAAAATATTTTATATTTGAGATTCTTCCAAGTAGCCACCCTTTGCCTTGACAGCTTTGCACATTCTTGACATTCTCTCAACCAGCTTCATGAGGTAGTCACCTGGAATGCATTTCAATTAACAGCTGTGCCTTCTTAAAGCTTAAGTTGTGGAATTTCTTTCCTTAATGCATTTGAGCCGATCAGTTGTGTTGTGACACGGTAGGGGTGGTATACAGAAGGTAGCCCTATTTGGTAAAAGACCCAAGTCCATATTATGGCAAGACCAGCTCAAATAAGCAAAGAGAAACGACAGTCCATCAATACTTTAAAACATGAAGGTCAGTCAATATGGAACATTTCATGAACTTTGAAAGTATCTTCAAGTGCAGTCGCTGTGATGAAACTGGCTCTCATGAGGACTGGAACGGAAGACCCAAGACCCATCTGCTGCATAGGATAAGTTCATGAGAGTTAACTGCACCTCAGATTGCTGCCCAAATAAATACTTCAGAGTTCATGTAACAGATACATCTCAACATCAACTGTTCAAATTGCTGCAAAGAAACCACTACTAAAGGGCACCAATAAGAAGAGACTTTCTTGGGCCAAGAAACACGAGCAATGGAAATCCTTTGGTCAGTCCAAATAGGAGATTTTTAGTTCCAACCACCGTGTCTTTGTGATGCAGAGTAGGTGAATGGATCTCCGCGTGTCGTTCCCCTCGGGAGGCATGGACGAGGAGGCGTGAGGTGCTTTGCTGTTTGCTGTTTTGAATCCAAAATAGGATACCTATGTGATACATATACGTACTACTACAATAAGCCTGACTAACCGGTGTCTGTATATAGCCTTGCTACTCTTATTTTCAAATGTCTTCTTACTGTTTTATTTCTTTACTTACACACACACACACACCTTCTCACTATTGGTTAGTCTGTAAGTAAGCATTTCACTGTAAGGTCTACCTACATCTGTTGTATTCGGCGCACGTGACAAACTTTAATTTGATTTATTCAGGGATGAAGTGGAGATGGAGCTGGGCCTGGCTTAAGCTGGATGCCACTATAGAAATGAATGGAACACCACACTTTTTCAATAAAACGTGGTATGCCAGATGTACTCTGCCTGAAAGAGATCAATTATGCCAGCAAAGGGTATCTTGCTCTGCTGGCACATTGTAGAACAGATGTCCACAGGCAGAAAGTATTCAATGTAATGTGTAGCCCAAAGATATAGATTTTTGTGTTGAATTTGACCGTAACGTGTGTAAGGGGGGGTTATTTTTTACACGAGACACAACTCATCCAGGCATATCCCTTTGTCTTTCTTTAGGTGATCCTTTACAAGACACTGAGGACTGAGTACAAGCCCTTTGAAGCCAAACGACGGCTGCTGGGGAACTTTGACATGTTTCTTTCAGACGACCGCATTCGCCGCCTGCTGTCCTCGCACATCGGCAAGCACTTCTACGAGAGAAAGAAGTAAGCTTGTAAATATTGTTGGTTGATCACCTTGCCTATTTTAGTCAAATGAAATCTATTTAAAGACTCATTTTTGCACTGGTTCGGAACCTGGTTCACTCTCAGTATGAATTTTGGTTTAACTCCATTGCTATATGAAACTCATTCCAGTGAGGCAGGGGAGTGGTATCCTTTTTGTGCTGTCTCCCTGTTCACTCTCTGGGAACATCAACATAGCCCCTAGTGCTGTTCCCTGGTTTTGAAATACATGTCCTCTTATACAGTCGGAAGTTTACATACACCATAGCCAAATACATTTAAACTCAGTTTTTCACAATTCCTGACATTTAATCCTAGTAAAAATTCCCTGTCTTAGGTCACCACTTTATTTGAAGAATGTGAAATGTCAGAATGATAGTGGTTTATTTCTTTCATCACAGTCCCAGTGGTTCAGAAGTTTACATACACTCAATTAGTATTTGGTAGCATTGCCTTTCAATTGTTTAACTTGGGTCAAATGTTTCGGGTAGCCTTCCACAAGCTTCCCACAATAAGTTGGGTGAATTTTGGCCCATTCCTCCTGACAGAGCTGCTGTAACTGAGTCAGGTTTGTAGGCCTCCTTGCTCACACATACTTTTTCTATAGGATTGAGGTCAGGGCTTTCTGATGTCCACTCCAATACCTTGACTTTGAGTCCTTCGGCCATTTGGCCACAACTTTGGAAGTATGCTTGGGGTCATTGTCCATTTGGAAGACTCATTTGCGACCAAGCTTTAACTTCCTGACTGATGTCTTGAGATGTTGCTTCAATATATCCACATCATTTTCCTCCCTCATGGTGCCATCTATTTTGTGAACAGTTCTATTTTTGTTTGATCAGACCAGAGGACATCTCTCCAAAAAGTACGATCTTTGTCCCATGTGCAGTTGCAAACCGTAGTCTGGCTTTTTTATGGTGGTTTTGGAGCAGTGGCTTCTTCCTTGCTGAGCGGCCTTTCCTGTTGTCGATATAGAATTAGTTTTACTGTGGATATAGATACTTTTGTACCTGTTTCCTCCAGCATCTTCAAAAGATCCTTTGCTGCTGTTCTGGGATTGATTTGCACCAAAGTACGTTCATCTATTGGAGACAGAACGGGTCTCCTTCCTGAGCGGTATGACGGCTGCCTGGTCCCATGGTGTTTATGCTTGCTTACTATTGTTTGTACAGATGAACGTGGTACCTTCAGGTGTTTGGAAATTGCTCCCCAAGGATGAACCAGATTTGTGGAGGTCTACAATTGTTTTTCTGAGGTCTTGGCTGATTTCTTTTGATTTTCCCATGATGTCAAGCAAATAGGCACTGATTTTGAAGGTAGGCCTTGAAATACATCCACAGGTACACCTCCAATTGACTCAAATGATGTCAGTTAGTCTATCAGAAGCTTCTAAAGCCATGACACCATTTTCTGGAATTTTCCAAGCTGTTGAAAGGCACAGTCAACTTAGTGTATGTGAACTTCTGACCCACTGGGATTGTGATACAATTAATTATAAGTGAAATAATCTGTCTGTAAACAATTGTTGGAAAAATTACTTGTCATGCTAGATGTCCTAACCGACTTGCCAAAACTATAGTTTGTTCACAAGACATTTGTGGAGTGGTTGAAAAAGGAGTTTTAATGACTCCAACCTAAGTGTATGTAAACTTCCGACTTCACCTGTAAGTTTAAATGTGCCTTTAAGAGTTCTAATCTAATGGAGTTAAAAAAAAAATAATTAAATCTCCCCTGCTTAGGGAGCCTTTGTCATTGAACCTGCAGAGCAAGAAGCTGGCCTTGGACATCCAGGGAACAACAACAACCTCCATTTCTAAGAAAGGCTGCTACTGGTGAGGCCTGCTCTCTGACTTAGTCAGTAAGTGCTCCTCAGCAAACCCTGTCCTTGTTGGACATGGGCAATGATGGTGCCATAGTGACTCAAAATATATCCTGACAGAGCTCCCCATCTATTGGAGCCTGTCTCTGCAACTGACACACAAGGGCAATTAATGCACCTTCATTTATATACACATTGCCTCCTGTAAAATGTTATTGTTTGTTTTAGCATGGCTTATGTGGCCCACTCTGGGATGGCTGCAGATGAATTAGCAGAGAATATTGATTCAGCTGTCAGCACCATCGTGACAAAACTACGGGTTAGGTGAGTTTACTGCCAGGATGTCTTCCTGATCTCCCTAATCAATTGTACCCCGTCAACACAGATATTTAAACTTTTATTATACGTTAAATGGTCAGGTATACTCAATTTTATTAATGCTAAAGAAATGTGTGGGCCCAGTCTGAAAATCACCTTTGATATCTCTGTTGTCTGGGGTGAGATTACAGGGCCTATAGTACTGTGGTACGTTAAGCTTATTGCCTGCTCTGTATAGCAGTGTGATTAAACCCATGTGCCTACAATCCTGACAAAGAAAGGCCTTTAACAAGTGGCCGCAATCTGAGTGATACGATACACAGGGTAGAAATGGCCGTAACATTGAAAATGTTTTCTTCACAGAAATAGTTTTGACCTGAATGTATGAGTCTTTGTGTTCTTCGTGTATAAAGTGTTGTCTCTTTTGCAGAAAGGACCGTTGATAAAGGTCATCCACTTGAAAAGCCAATCAGTGGCTCTGACCATCTACACCTCTAACCTGAGTAACATGACCATTATAGATGAAACACAGAAACAGACCCGCGCAGCCATGGATGCCAAGGTAGGACTGCTACACACAAATGCTTGTAAATTGCTTTGGAAGATTATATTATTTGATCAATGACCTATTTTTGTCAAATTAAAGGACTCGTCTTTGCACTGGTTCGGAACCTGTTTTACACTATTAATTTTGGTTTAAATCCAGTGCTATATGAAACCCATTCCAGTGAGGCAGGGGAGCAGTCTCCATTTAGTGCTGTCTCCCTGTTCACTCTCTGGGAACATCAACATAGCTCTTAGTGCCACATATGGACTATTGAGGTCAATTGCAGACCTCTCTATTATTTACATGCATATGTACATACATGCAGTACCAGTAAAAGTTGACACACCTACTCAAGGTTAAATAAACCTAAAGGGTTTATTTTTTACTATTTTCTAGATTGTAGAACAATAGTGAAGACATCAAAACTATGAAATAACACACATGGAATCATGTCGTAACCAAATGTTAATTAACTTCTTGACGCTACTCATCCCTGTCGCGGGATCATTTTAGTCAGCAGCCGCTGAATAGCATAGCGCCACAGTCAAATAATATTGCTAGAAAATATTCATATTCATGAAATCACAAGTGAAATATATTGAAACACAGCTTAGCCTTTTGTTAATCACCCTGTCATCTCAGATTTTGAAATTATGCTTTACAGCCAAAGCAAGACAAGCATTTGTGTAAGTTTATCGATAGCATAGCATTATGCCTAGCTAGCAGCAGGCAACCTGGTCACAAAAAACAGAAAAGCAATCTAATTAAATCGTTTACCTTTGATGAGCTTTGGATGTTTTCACTCACGAGACTCCTAGTTAGATAGCAAATGTTCCTTTTTTCCGAAAATATTATTTTTGTAGCCGAAATAACTCCGTTAGTTCTTCACGTTTGGCTGGGAATTCGACCGGAAATTGCGGTCACGACAACGCCGAAAAATATTCCAAATTAGCTCCATAATATCGACAGAAACATGGTAAAATGTTGTTTATAATCAACCCTCAAGGTGTTTTTCAAATATCTATTTGATAATATATCAACCGGGACAGCTGTATTTTCCCTAAGACCGGGAGGAAAAATAGCTACCTCTGTCTATTACGCAATAATTACTCTGAGAGCCCTCAGCCGGACACTTACGCAATGTAGTCGTTTACGCTCATTCTTCAACATAAAGGCGTGAAACTACGTCAAAATGCTGTAGACACCTTGGGGAATACGTAGAAAAAGGAATCTGGTTGATAGCCCATTCACTGCTCAATAGGGACTCATCAGAACGCAGAGCTTTCAAAACATGAGTCACTTCCTGATTGGATTTTTCTCAGGCTTTCACCTGCAATATCAGTTCTGTTATACTCACAAACAATATTTTTACAGTTTTGGAAACTTGAGTGTTTTCTATCCTAAGCTGTGAATTATATGCATATTCTAGCATCTTGTCCTGACAAAATAGCCCGTTTACTTTGGGAACGTTATTTTTCCAAAAATGAAAATAGTGCCCCCTAGTTTCAACAGGTTTTAAACAAATGAAAATATTTTATATTTGAGATTCTTCCAAGTAGCCACCCTTTGCCTTGACAGCTTTGCACATTCTTGACATTCTCTCAACCAGCTTCATGAGGTAGTCACCTGGAATGCATTTCAATTAACAGCTGTGCCTTCTTAAAGCTTAAGTTGTGGAATTTCTTTCCTTAATGCATTTGAGCCGATCAGTTGTGTTGTGACACGGTAGGGGTGGTATACAGAAGGTAGCCCTATTTGGTAAAAGACCCAAGTCCATATTATGGCAAGACCAGCTCAAATAAGCAAAGAGAAACGACAGTCCATCAATACTTTAAAACATGAAGGTCAGTCAATATGGAACATTTCATGAACTTTGAAAGTATCTTCAAGTGCAGTCGCTGTGATGAAACTGGCTCTCATGAGGACTGGAACGGAAGACCCAAGACCCATCTGCTGCATAGGATAAGTTCATGAGAGTTAACTGCACCTCAGATTGCTGCCCAAATAAATACTTCAGAGTTCATGTAACAGATACATCTCAACATCAACTGTTCAAATTGCTGCAAAGAAACCACTACTAAAGGGCACCAATAAGAAGAGACTTTCTTGGGCCAAGAAACACGAGCAATGGAAATCCTTTGGTCAGTCCAAATAGGAGATTTTTAGTTCCAACCACCGTGTCTTTGTGATGCAGAGTAGGTGAATGGATCTCCGCGTGTCGTTCCCCTCGGGAGGCATGGACGAGGAGGCGTGAGGTGCTTTGCTGTTTGCTGTTTTGAATCCAAAATAGGATACCTATGTGATACATATACGTACTACCACAATAAGCCTGACTAACCGGTGTCTGTATATAGCCTTGCTACTCTTATTTTCAAATGTCTTCTTACTGTTTTATTTCTTTACTTACACACACACACACACACACCTTCTCACTATTGGTTAGTCTGTAAGTAAGCATTTCACTGTAAGGTCTACCTACATCTGTTGTATTCGGCGCACGTGACAAACTTTAATTTGATTTATTCAGGGATGAAGTGGAGATGGAGCTGGGCCTGGCTTAAGCTGGATGCCACTATAGAAATGAATGGAACACCACACTTTTTCAATAAAACGTGGTATGCCAGATGTACTCTGCCTGAAAGAGATCAATTATGCCAGCAAAGGGTATCTTGCTCTGCTGGCACATTGTAGAACAGATGTCCACAGGCAGAAAGTATTCAATGTAATGTGTAGCCCAAAGATATAGATTTTTGTGTTGAATTTGACCGTAACGTGTGTAAGGGGGGGTTATTTTTTACACGAGACACAACTCATCCAGGCATATCCCTTTGTCTTTCTTTAGGTGATCCTTTACAAGACACTGAGGACTGAGTACAAGCCCTTTGAAGCCAAACGACGGCTGCTGGGGAACTTTGACATGTTTCTTTCAGACGACCGCATTCGCCGCCTGCTGTCCTCGCACATCGGCAAGCACTTCTACGAGAGAAAGAAGTAAGCTTGTAAATATTGTTGGTTGATCACCTTGCCTATTTTAGTCAAATGAAATCTATTTAAAGACTCATTTTTGCACTGGTTCGGAACCTGGTTCACTCTCAGTATGAATTTTGGTTTAACTCCATTGCTATATGAAACTCATTCCAGTGAGGCAGGGGAGTGGTATCCTTTTTGTGCTGTCTCCCTGTTCACTCTCTGGGAACATCAACATAGCCCCTAGTGCTGTTCCCTGGTTTTGAAATACATGTCCTCTTATACAGTCGGAAGTTTACATACACCATAGCCAAATACATTTAAACTCAGTTTTTCACAATTCCTGACATTTAATCCTAGTAAAAATTCCCTGTCTTAGGTCACCACTTTATTTGAAGAATGTGAAATGTCAGAATGATAGTGGTTTATTTCTTTCATCACAGTCCCAGTGGTTCAGAAGTTTACATACACTCAATTAGTATTTGGTAGCATTGCCTTTCAATTGTTTAACTTGGGTCAAATGTTTCGGGTAGCCTTCCACAAGCTTCCCACAATAAGTTGGGTGAATTTTGGCCCATTCCTCCTGACAGAGCTGCTGTAACTGAGTCAGGTTTGTAGGCCTCCTTGCTCACACATACTTTTTCTATAGGATTGAGGTCAGGGCTTTCTGATGTCCACTCCAATACCTTGACTTTGAGTCCTTCGGCCATTTGGCCACAACTTTGGAAGTATGCTTGGGGTCATTGTCCATTTGGAAGACTCATTTGCGACCAAGCTTTAACTTCCTGACTGATGTCTTGAGATGTTGCTTCAATATATCCACATCATTTTCCTCCCTCATGGTGCCATCTATTTTGTGAACAGTTCTATTTTTGTTTGATCAGACCAGAGGACATCTCTCCAAAAAGTACGATCTTTGTCCCATGTGCAGTTGCAAACCGTAGTCTGGCTTTTTTATGGTGGTTTTGGAGCAGTGGCTTCTTCCTTGCTGAGCGGCCTTTCCTGTTGTCGATATAGAATTAGTTTTACTGTGGATATAGATACTTTTGTACCTGTTTCCTCCAGCATCTTCAAAAGATCCTTTGCTGCTGTTCTGGGATTGATTTGCACCAAAGTACGTTCATCTATTGGAGACAGAACGGGTCTCCTTCCTGAGCGGTATGACGGCTGCCTGGTCCCATGGTGTTTATGCTTGCTTACTATTGTTTGTACAGATGAACGTGGTACCTTCAGGTGTTTGGAAATTGCTCCCCAAGGATGAACCAGATTTGTGGAGGTCTACAATTGTTTTTCTGAGGTCTTGGCTGATTTCTTTTGATTTTCCCATGATGTCAAGCAAATAGGCACTGATTTTGAAGGTAGGCCTTGAAATACATCCACAGGTACACCTCCAATTGACTCAAATGATGTCAGTTAGTCTATCAGAAGCTTCTAAAGCCATGACACCATTTTCTGGAATTTTCCAAGCTGTTGAAAGGCACAGTCAACTTAGTGTATGTGAACTTCTGACCCACTGGGATTGTGATACAATTAATTATAAGTGAAATAATCTGTCTGTAAACAATTGTTGGAAAAATTACTTGTCATGCTAGATGTCCTAACCGACTTGCCAAAACTATAGTTTGTTCACAAGACATTTGTGGAGTGGTTGAAAAAGGAGTTTTAATGACTCCAACCTAAGTGTATGTAAACTTCCGACTTCACCTGTAAGTTTAAATGTGCCTTTAAGAGTTCTAATCTAATGGAGTTAAAAAAAAAATAATTAAATCTCCCCTGCTTAGGGAGCCTTTGTCATTGAACCTGCAGAGCAAGAAGCTGGCCTTGGACATCCAGGGAACAACAACAACCTCCATTTCTAAGAAAGGCTGCTACTGGTGAGGCCTGCTCTCTGACTTAGTCAGTAAGTGCTCCTCAGCAAACCCTGTCCTTGTTGGACATGGGCAATGATGGTGCCATAGTGACTCAAAATATATCCTGACAGAGCTCCCCATCTATTGGAGCCTGTCTCTGCAACTGACACACAAGGGCAATTAATGCACCTTCATTTATATACACATTGCCTCCTGTAAAATGTTATTGTTTGTTTTAGCATGGCTTATGTGGCCCACTCTGGGATGGCTGCAGATGAATTAGCAGAGAATATTGATTCAGCTGTCAGCACCATCGTGACAAAACTACGGGTTAGGTGAGTTTACTGCCAGGATGTCTTCCTGATCTCCCTAATCAATTGTACCCCGTCAACACAGATATTTAAACTTTTATTATACGTTAAATGGTCAGGTATACTCAATTTTATTAATGCTAAAGAAATGTGTGGGCCCAGTCTGAAAATCACCTTTGATATCTCTGTTGTCTGGGGTGAGATTACAGGGCCTATAGTACTGTGGTACGTTAAGCTTATTGCCTGCTCTGTATAGCAGTGTGATTAAACCCATGTGCCTACAATCCTGACAAAGAAAGGCCTTTAACAAGTGGCCGCAATCTGAGTGATACGATACACAGGGTAGAAATGGCCGTAACATTGAAAATGTTTTCTTCACAGAAATAGTTTTGACCTGAATGTATGAGTCTTTGTGTTCTTCGTGTATAAAGTGTTGTCTCTTTTGCAGAAAGGACCGTTGATAAAGGTCATCCACTTGAAAAGCCAATCAGTGGCTCTGACCATCTACACCTCTAACCTGAGTAACATGACCATTATAGATGAAACACAGAAACAGACCCGCGCAGCCATGGATGCCAAGGTAGGACTGCTACACACAAATGCTTGTAAATTGCTTTGGAAGATTATATTATTTGATCAATGACCTATTTTTGTCAAATTAAAGGACTCGTCTTTGCACTGGTTCGGAACCTGTTTTACACTATTAATTTTGGTTTAAATCCAGTGCTATATGAAACCCATTCCAGTGAGGCAGGGGAGCAGTCTCCATTTAGTGCTGTCTCCCTGTTCACTCTCTGGGAACATCAACATAGCTCTTAGTGCCACATATGGACTATTGAGGTCAATTGCAGACCTCTCTATTATTTACATGCATATGTACATACATGCAGTACCAGTAAAAGTTGACACACCTACTCAAGGTTAAATAAACCTAAAGGGTTTATTTTTTACTATTTTCTAGATTGTAGAACAATAGTGAAGACATCAAAACTATGAAATAACACACATGGAATCATGTCGTAACCAAATGTTAATTAACTTCTTGACGCTACTCATCCCTGTCGCGGGATCATTTTAGTCAGCAGCCGCTGAATAGCATAGCGCCACAGTCAAATAATATTGCTAGAAAATATTCATATTCATGAAATCACAAGTGAAATATATTGAAACACAGCTTAGCCTTTTGTTAATCACCCTGTCATCTCAGATTTTGAAATTATGCTTTACAGCCAAAGCAAGACAAG
The DNA here is from genome assembly GCF_045791955.1 of Oncorhynchus clarkii lewisi. Lineage (NCBI taxonomy): Eukaryota > Metazoa > Chordata > Actinopteri > Salmoniformes > Salmonidae > Oncorhynchus > Oncorhynchus clarkii. The sequence continues at coordinate 15,362 of NW_027259820.1, forward strand.
CATTTGTGTAAGTTTATCGATAGCATAGCATTATGCCTAGCTAGCAGCAGGCAACCTGGTCACAAAAAACAGAAAAGCAATCTAATTAAATCGTTTACCTTTGATGAGCTTTGGATGTTTTCACTCACGAGACTCCTAGTTAGATAGCAAATGTTCCTTTTTTCCGAAAATATTATTTTTGTAGCCGAAATAACTCCGTTAGTTCTTCACGTTTGGCTGGGAATTCGACCGGAAATTGCGGTCACGACAACGCCGAAAAATATTCCAAATTAGCTCCATAATATCGACAGAAACATGGTAAAATGTTGTTTATAATCAACCCTCAAGGTGTTTTTCAAATATCTATTTGATAATATATCAACCGGGACAGCTGTATTTTCCCTAAGACCGGGAGGAAAAATAGCTACCTCTGTCTATTACGCAATAATTACTCTGAGAGCCCTCAGCCGGACACTTACGCAATGTAGTCGTTTACGCTCATTCTTCAACATAAAGGCGTGAAACTACGTCAAAATGCTGTAGACACCTTGGGGAATACGTAGAAAAAGGAATCTGGTTGATAGCCCATTCACTGCTCAATAGGGACTCATCAGAACGCAGAGCTTTCAAAACATGAGTCACTTCCTGATTGGATTTTTCTCAGGCTTTCACCTGCAATATCAGTTCTGTTATACTCACAAACAATATTTTTACAGTTTTGGAAACTTGAGTGTTTTCTATCCTAAGCTGTGAATTATATGCATATTCTAGCATCTTGTCCTGACAAAATAGCCCGTTTACTTTGGGAACGTTATTTTTCCAAAAATGAAAATAGTGCCCCCTAGTTTCAACAGGTTTTAAACAAATGAAAATATTTTATATTTGAGATTCTTCCAAGTAGCCACCCTTTGCCTTGACAGCTTTGCACATTCTTGACATTCTCTCAACCAGCTTCATGAGGTAGTCACCTGGAATGCATTTCAATTAACAGCTGTGCCTTCTTAAAGCTTAAGTTGTGGAATTTCTTTCCTTAATGCATTTGAGCCGATCAGTTGTGTTGTGACACGGTAGGGGTGGTATACAGAAGGTAGCCCTATTTGGTAAAAGACCCAAGTCCATATTATGGCAAGACCAGCTCAAATAAGCAAAGAGAAACGACAGTCCATCAATACTTTAAAACATGAAGGTCAGTCAATATGGAACATTTCATGAACTTTGAAAGTATCTTCAAGTGCAGTCGCTGTGATGAAACTGGCTCTCATGAGGACTGGAACGGAAGACCCAAGACCCATCTGCTGCATAGGATAAGTTCATGAGAGTTAACTGCACCTCAGATTGCTGCCCAAATAAATACTTCAGAGTTCATGTAACAGATACATCTCAACATCAACTGTTCAAATTGCTGCAAAGAAACCACTACTAAAGGGCACCAATAAGAAGAGACTTTCTTGGGCCAAGAAACACGAGCAATGGAAATCCTTTGGTCAGTCCAAATAGGAGATTTTTAGTTCCAACCACCGTGTCTTTGTGATGCAGAGTAGGTGAATGGATCTCCGCGTGTCGTTCCCCTCGGGAGGCATGGACGAGGAGGCGTGAGGTGCTTTGCTGTTTGCTGTTTTGAATCCAAAATAGGATACCTATGTGATACATATACGTACTACTACAATAAGCCTGACTAACCGGTGTCTGTATATAGCCTTGCTACTCTTATTTTCAAATGTCTTCTTACTGTTTTATTTCTTTACTTACACACACACACACACACACACCTTCTCACTATTGGTTAGTCTGTAAGTAAGCATTTCACTGTAAGGTCTACCTACATCTGTTGTATTCGGCGCACGTGACAAACTTTAATTTGATTTATTCAGGGATGAAGTGGAGATGGAGCTGGGCCTGGCTTAAGCTGGATGCCACTATAGAAATGAATGGAACACCACACTTTTTCAATAAAACGTGGTATGCCAGATGTACTCTGCCTGAAAGAGATCAATTATGCCAGCAAAGGGTATCTTGCTCTGCTGGCACATTGTAGAACAGATGTCCACAGGCAGAAAGTATTCAATGTAATGTGTAGCCCAAAGATATAGATTTTTGTGTTGAATTTGACCGTAACGTGTGTAAGGGGGGGTTATTTTTTACACGAGACACAACTCATCCAGGCATATCCCTTTGTCTTTCTTTAGGTGATCCTTTACAAGACACTGAGGACTGAGTACAAGCCCTTTGAAGCCAAACGACGGCTGCTGGGGAACTTTGACATGTTTCTTTCAGACGACCGCATTCGCCGCCTGCTGTCCTCGCACATCGGCAAGCACTTCTACGAGAGAAAGAAGTAAGCTTGTAAATATTGTTGGTTGATCACCTTGCCTATTTTAGTCAAATGAAATCTATTTAAAGACTCATTTTTGCACTGGTTCGGAACCTGGTTCACTCTCAGTATGAATTTTGGTTTAACTCCATTGCTATATGAAACTCATTCCAGTGAGGCAGGGGAGTGGTATCCTTTTTGTGCTGTCTCCCTGTTCACTCTCTGGGAACATCAACATAGCCCCTAGTGCTGTTCCCTGGTTTTGAAATACATGTCCTCTTATACAGTCGGAAGTTTACATACACCATAGCCAAATACATTTAAACTCAGTTTTTCACAATTCCTGACATTTAATCCTAGTAAAAATTCCCTGTCTTAGGTCACCACTTTATTTGAAGAATGTGAAATGTCAGAATGATAGTGGTTTATTTCTTTCATCACAGTCCCAGTGGTTCAGAAGTTTACATACACTCAATTAGTATTTGGTAGCATTGCCTTTCAATTGTTTAACTTGGGTCAAATGTTTCGGGTAGCCTTCCACAAGCTTCCCACAATAAGTTGGGTGAATTTTGGCCCATTCCTCCTGACAGAGCTGCTGTAACTGAGTCAGGTTTGTAGGCCTCCTTGCTCACACATACTTTTTCTATAGGATTGAGGTCAGGGCTTTCTGATGTCCACTCCAATACCTTGACTTTGAGTCCTTCGGCCATTTGGCCACAACTTTGGAAGTATGCTTGGGGTCATTGTCCATTTGGAAGACTCATTTGCGACCAAGCTTTAACTTCCTGACTGATGTCTTGAGATGTTGCTTCAATATATCCACATCATTTTCCTCCCTCATGGTGCCATCTATTTTGTGAACAGTTCTATTTTTGTTTGATCAGACCAGAGGACATCTCTCCAAAAAGTACGATCTTTGTCCCATGTGCAGTTGCAAACCGTAGTCTGGCTTTTTTATGGTGGTTTTGGAGCAGTGGCTTCTTCCTTGCTGAGCGGCCTTTCCTGTTGTCGATATAGAATTAGTTTTACTGTGGATATAGATACTTTTGTACCTGTTTCCTCCAGCATCTTCAAAAGATCCTTTGCTGCTGTTCTGGGATTGATTTGCACCAAAGTACGTTCATCTATTGGAGACAGAACGGGTCTCCTTCCTGAGCGGTATGACGGCTGCCTGGTCCCATGGTGTTTATGCTTGCTTACTATTGTTTGTACAGATGAACGTGGTACCTTCAGGTGTTTGGAAATTGCTCCCCAAGGATGAACCAGATTTGTGGAGGTCTACAATTGTTTTTCTGAGGTCTTGGCTGATTTCTTTTGATTTTCCCATGATGTCAAGCAAATAGGCACTGATTTTGAAGGTAGGCCTTGAAATACATCCACAGGTACACCTCCAATTGACTCAAATGATGTCAGTTAGTCTATCAGAAGCTTCTAAAGCCATGACACCATTTTCTGGAATTTTCCAAGCTGTTGAAAGGCACAGTCAACTTAGTGTATGTGAACTTCTGACCCACTGGGATTGTGATACAATTAATTATAAGTGAAATAATCTGTCTGTAAACAATTGTTGGAAAAATTACTTGTCATGCTAGATGTCCTAACCGACTTGCCAAAACTATAGTTTGTTCACAAGACATTTGTGGAGTGGTTGAAAAAGGAGTTTTAATGACTCCAACCTAAGTGTATGTAAACTTCCGACTTCACCTGTAAGTTTAAATGTGCCTTTAAGAGTTCTAATCTAATGGAGTTAAAAAAAAAATAATGTAATCTCCCCTGCTTAGGGAGCCTTTGTCATTGAACCTGCAGAGCAAGAAGCTGGCCTTGGACATCCAGGGAACAACAACAACCTCCATTTCTAAGAAAGGCTGCTACTGGTGAGGCCTGCTCTCTGACTTAGTCAGTAAGTGCTCCTCAGCAAACCCTGTCCTTGTTGGACATGGGCAATGATGGTGCCATAGTGACTCAAAATATATCCTGACAGAGCTCCCCATCTATTGGAGCCTGTCTCTGCAACTGACACACAAGGGCAATTAATGCACCTTCATTTATATACACATTGCCTCCTGTAAAATGTTATTGTTTGTTTTAGCATGGCTTATGTGGCCCACTCTGGGATGGCTGCAGATGAATTAGCAGAGAATATTGATTCAGCTGTCAGCACCATCGTGACAAAACTACGGGTTAGGTGAGTTTACTGCCAGGATGTCTTCCTGATCTCCCTAATCAATTGTACCCCGTCAACACAGATATTTAAACTTTTATTATACGTTAAATGGTCAGGTATACTCAATTTTATTAATGCTAAAGAAATGTGTGGGCCCAGTCTGAAAATCACCTTTGATATCTCTGTTGTCTGGGGTGAGATTACAGGGCCTATAGTACTGTGGTACGTTAAGCTTATTGCCTGCTCTGTATAGCAGTGTGATTAAACCCATGTGCCTACAATCCTGACAAAGAAAGGCCTTTAACAAGTGGCCGCAATCTGAGTGATACGATACACAGGGTAGAAATGGCCGTAACATTGAAAATGTTTTCTTCACAGAAATAGTTTTGACCTGAATGTATGAGTCTTTGTGTTCTTCGTGTATAAAGTGTTGTCTCTTTTGCAGAAAGGACCGTTGATAAAGGTCATCCACTTGAAAAGCCAATCAGTGGCTCTGACCATCTACACCTCTAACCTGAGTAACATGACCATTATAGATGAAACACAGAAACAGACCCGCGCAGCCATGGATGCCAAGGTAGGACTGCTACACACAAATGCTTGTAAATTGCTTTGGAAGATTATATTATTTGATCAATGACCTATTTTTGTCAAATTAAAGGACTCGTCTTTGCACTGGTTCGGAACCTGTTTTACACTATTAATTTTGGTTTAAATCCAGTGCTATATGAAACCCATTCCAGTGAGGCAGGGGAGCAGTCTCCATTTAGTGCTGTCTCCCTGTTCACTCTCTGGGAACATCAACATAGCTCTTAGTGCCACATATGGACTATTGAGGTCAATTGCAGACCTCTCTATTATTTACATGCATATGTACATACATGCAGTACCAGTAAAAGTTGACACACCTACTCAAGGTTAAATAAACCTAAAGGGTTTATTTTTTACTATTTTCTAGATTGTAGAACAATAGTGAAGACATCAAAACTATGAAATAACACACATGGAATCATGTCGTAACCAAATGTTAATTAACTTCTTGACGCTACTCATCCCTGTCGCGGGATCATTTTAGTCAGCAGCCGCTGAATAGCATAGCGCCACAGTCAAATAATATTGCTAGAAAATATTCATATTCATGAAATCACAAGTGAAATATATTGAAACACAGCTTAGCCTTTTGTTAATCACCCTGTCATCTCAGATTTTGAAATTATGCTTTACAGCCAAAGCAAGACAAGCATTTGTGTAAGTTTATCGATAGCATAGCATTATGCCTAGCTAGCAGCAGGCAACCTGGTCACAAAAAACAGAAAAGCAATCTAATTAAATCGTTTACCTTTGATGAGCTTTGGATGTTTTCACTCACGAGACTCCTAGTTAGATAGCAAATGTTCCTTTTTTCCGAAAATATTATTTTTGTAGCCGAAATAACTCCGTTAGTTCTTCACGTTTGGCTGGGAATTCGACCGGAAATTGCGGTCACGACAACGCCGAAAAATATTCCAAATTAGCTCCATAATATCGACAGAAACATGGTAAAATGTTGTTTATAATCAACCCTCAAGGTGTTTTTCAAATATCTATTTGATAATATATCAACCGGGACAGCTGTATTTTCCCTAAGACCGGGAGGAAAAATAGCTACCTCTGTCTATTACGCAATAATTACTCTGAGAGCCCTCAGCCGGACACTTACGCAATGTAGTCGTTTACGCTCATTCTTCAACATAAAGGCGTGAAACTACGTCAAAATGCTGTAGACACCTTGGGGAATACGTAGAAAAAGGAATCTGGTTGATAGCCCATTCACTGCTCAATAGGGACTCATCAGAACGCAGAGCTTTCAAAACATGAGTCACTTCCTGATTGGATTTTTCTCAGGCTTTCACCTGCAATATCAGTTCTGTTATACTCACAAACAATATTTTTACAGTTTTGGAAACTTGAGTGTTTTCTATCCTAAGCTGTGAATTATATGCATATTCTAGCATCTTGTCCTGACAAAATAGCCCGTTTACTTTGGGAACGTTATTTTTCCAAAAATGAAAATAGTGCCCCCTAGTTTCAACAGGTTTTAAACAAATGAAAATATTTTATATTTGAGATTCTTCCAAGTAGCCACCCTTTGCCTTGACAGCTTTGCACATTCTTGACATTCTCTCAACCAGCTTCATGAGGTAGTCACCTGGAATGCATTTCAATTAACAGCTGTGCCTTCTTAAAGCTTAAGTTGTGGAATTTCTTTCCTTAATGCATTTGAGCCGATCAGTTGTGTTGTGACACGGTAGGGGTGGTATACAGAAGGTAGCCCTATTTGGTAAAAGACCCAAGTCCATATTATGGCAAGACCAGCTCAAATAAGCAAAGAGAAACGACAGTCCATCAATACTTTAAAACATGAAGGTCAGTCAATATGGAACATTTCATGAACTTTGAAAGTATCTTCAAGTGCAGTCGCTGTGATGAAACTGGCTCTCATGAGGACTGGAACGGAAGACCCAAGACCCATCTGCTGCATAGGATAAGTTCATGAGAGTTAACTGCACCTCAGATTGCTGCCCAAATAAATACTTCAGAGTTCATGTAACAGATACATCTCAACATCAACTGTTCAAATTGCTGCAAAGAAACCACTACTAAAGGGCACCAATAAGAAGAGACTTTCTTGGGCCAAGAAACACGAGCAATGGAAATCCTTTGGTCAGTCCAAATAGGAGATTTTTAGTTCCAACCACCGTGTCTTTGTGATGCAGAGTAGGTGAATGGATCTCCGCGTGTCGTTCCCCTCGGGAGGCATAGACGAGGAGGCGTGAGGTGCTTTGCTGTTTGCTGTTTTGAATCCAAAATAGGATACCTATGTGA
>NW_027259821.1:0-22679 GCF_045791955.1 Oncorhynchus clarkii lewisi
ACTGGTACTGGTACTCCCTGTATATAGCTCCACATGGATCTGGTACTGGTACTGGTACTCCCTGTATATAGCTCCACATTGATCTGGTACTGGTACTGGTACTGGTACTCCCTGTATATAGCTCCACATTGATCTGGTACTGGTACTGGTACTGGTACTCCCTGTATATAGCTCCACATTGATATCTGGTACTGGTACTGGTACTGGTACTCCCTGTATATAGCTCCACATTGATCTGGTACTGGTACTGGTACTGGTACTCCCTGTGTATAGCTCCACATTGATCTGGTACTGGTACTGGTACTCCCTGTATATAGCTCCACACTGATCTGGTACTGGTACTCCCTGTATATAGCTCGACATTGATCTGGTACTGGTACTGGTACTGGTACTCCCTGTATATAGCTCCACATTGATTTGGTACTGGTACTGGTATTGGTACTCCCTGTATATAGCTCCACATTGATCTGGTACTGGTACTGGTACTGCTACTGGTACTGGTACTCCCTGTATATAGCTCCACACTGATCTGGTACTGGTACTGGTACTCCCTGTATATAGCTCCACATTGATCTGGTACTGGTACTCCCTGTATATAGCTCCACATTGATCTGGTACTGGTACTGGTATCCCTGTATATAGCTCCACATTGATCTGGTACAGGTAATGGTACTGGTACTCCTTGTATATAGCTCCACATTCATCTGGTACTGGTACTGGTACTGGTACTCCCTGTATATAGCTCCACATTGATCTGGTACTGGTACTGGTACTCCCTGTATATAGCTCCACATTGATCTGGTACTGGTACTGGTACTCCCTGTATATAGCTCCACATTGATCTGGTACTGGTACTGGTACTGGTAATCCCTGTATATAGCTCCACATTGATCTGGTACTGGTACTGGTACTGGTACTCCCTGTATATAGCTCCACATTGATCTGGTACTGGTACTGGTACTCCCTGTATATAGCTCCACATTGATCTGGTACTGGTACTGGTACTGGTACTCCCTGTATATAGCTCCACATTGATCTGGTACTGGTACTGGTACTGGTACTGGTACTGGTACTGGTACTCCCTGTATATAGCTCCACATTGATCTGTTACTGGTACTGGTACTGGTACTCCCTGTGTATAGCTCCACATTGATCTGGTACTGGTACTGGTACTCCCTGTATATAGCTCCACATTGATCTGGTACTGGTACTGGTACTGGTACTCCCTGTATATAGCTCCACATTGATCTGGTACTGGTACTGGTACTGGTACTCCCTGTATATAGCTCCACATTGATCTGGTACTGGTACTGGTACTGGTACTCCCTGTATATAGCTCCACATTGATCTGGTACTGGTACTGGTACTCCCTGTATATAGCTCCACATTGATCTGGTACTGGTACTGGTACTGGTACTCCCTGTATATAGCTCCACATTCATCTGGTACTGGTACTGGTACTGGTACTCCCTGTATATAGCTCCACATTGATCTGGTACTGGTACTGGTACTGGTACTCCCTGTATATAGCTCCACATTGATCTGGTACTGGTACTGGTACTCCCTGTATATAGCTCCACATTGATCTGGTACTGGTACTGGTACTCCCTGTATATAGCTCCACATTGATCTGGTACTGGTACTGGTACTCCCTGTATATAGCTCCACATTGATCTGGTACAGGTACTGGTACTGGTACTCCCTGTATATAGCTCCACATTGATCTGTTACTGTTACTGTTACTGGTACTGGTACTGGTACTCCCTGTATATAGCTCCACATTGATCTGGTACTGGTACTGGTACTGGTACTGGTACTGGTACTCCCTGTATATAGCTCCACATTGATCTGGTACTGGTACTGGTACTCCCTGTATATAGCTCCACATTGATCTGGTACAGGTACTGGTACTGGTACTCCCTGTATATAGCTCCACATTGATCTGGTACTGGTACTGGTACTGGTACTCCCTGTATATAGCTCCACATTGATCTGGTACTGGTACTGGTACTCCCTGTATATAGCTCCACATTGATCTGGTACTGGTACTGGTACTCCCTGTATATAGCTCCACATTGATCTGGTACTGGTACTGGTACTGGTACTGGTACTCCCTGTATATAGCTCCACATTGATCTGGTACTGGTACTGGTACTGGTACTGGTACTCCCTGTATATAGCTCCACATTGATCTGGTACTGGTACTGGTACTCCCTGTATATAGCTCCACATTGATCTGGTACTGGTACTGGTACTCCCTGTATATAGCTCCACATTGATCTGGTACTGGTACTGGTACTCCCTGTATATAGCTCCACATTGATCTGGTACTGGTACTGGTACTGGTACTCCCTGTATATAGCTCCACATTGATCTGGTATACTGGTACTCCCTGTATATAGCTCCACTGATCTGGTACTGGTACTGGTACTGGTACTGGTACTGGTACTCCCTGTATATACTGTTGCTCCATTCTTGTGTATTTTATTTTATTCCTCTTGTGTTGCTTTTTTATTTTTAAAGTCTGCGTTGTAGGGAAGGGCTCGTAAACATTTTAGGGTAAAGTCTACACCAGTTGTATTTTAGGGTAAAGTCTACACCAGTTGCATTTTAGGGTAAAGTCTACACCAGTTGTATTTTAGGGTAAAGTCTACACCAGTTGTATTTCAGGGTAAAGTCTACACCAGTTCTATTTCAGGGTAAAGTCTACACCAGTTGCATTTTAGGGTAAAGTCTACACCAGTTGTATTTCAGGGTAAAGTCTACACCAGTTGTATTTCAGGGTAAAGTCTACACCAGTTGTATTTTAGGGTAAAGTCTACACCAGTTGTATTTTAGGGTAAAGTCTACCTACACCTGTTGTATTCGGCGCATGTGACAAATACAATTTGATTTGATTTGACTGTTAATTATTTCCATGATATGCTGTTTTGCACCAATTAATCACAGTGACAAGGTATGCTAATCAGACAGAGGGGGGTAAACTGAGACTGGAGAACCCTAGAGGTGTGTCCAAAATGACAACCTATTCCATAAATAGTGGGGGTCCTAGTCAAAAGTAGTGTGCTATATAGGGAATAGGGTGCGGTTTTAGACACTTTACACTCCATAGAGTATGTCTGCTCTCTGGAACACCTTAAAACACAGCCATCGCTATTCATAGTAATGGTGGTGAGTGTGTGTGTGTGTGTGTGTGTGTGTGTGTGTGTGTGTGTGTGTGTGTCTGTGTGTGTGTGTGTGTGTGTGTGTGTGTGTGTGTGTGTGTGTGTGTGTGTGTGTGTGTGTGTGTGTGTGTGTGTGTGTGTGTGTGTGTGCAAATCTACGCACAACACAGATACAGACCTCTACTACACCACAGCTGAAAATAATCAATTAGTTCTGCATTACAAAAAAACACATGAAAACATGAAAAAGACAATCTATGTAATTCCTGGACTGATGTAAACCCTCTGGTCAATCCAGCCAACATCACACACTACAATATGTATGGATTAGAGAGGCAGTGTGTTCTGGGAAACACACTGATAACACTCTCTCACTAACCACTTCATCACTCACTCCCTCTCTCACTGGTCTCTTTAGATTGGTCTCTCCCTCTTCTCTTGTTTGCTGTTAGCGAATTTCTCTCTTTCTCACACACACACTCACACACACACACTCGCGCTCTCTCTCTCTTAACAACCCAAACTCCTCAACCCAGTTCCAGGAGCAGCATAGGAGACATCCGGTGAGAAGAGAGGCAGGGTGAGTGAGAGGGAACCAGACAGTCTGATCAGCCTAGTCACCATCACCTCCACCGACCAGGCCTTCTGATGTAACAACAGGAAATCAAAGGTTAGCGTCTGTTGTTGCAGAACACACTACAGATGTCGGCTCTTAATTTGAACGCCCTGTTGTTGCGGGAAGTGTCAATTTTAAAAAGCTTCTAAAGTTTGTAATTTCCACTTTAAAATGTATCATCCCTTTAAAAAAAAATCCATTCATTATAATCCACACAATAATTCACATTTCCTGTTGCTGCAGGATCATTTTCTTGCTGTGAGAAACTGGTCAAATTAAGATCCTACATCTGTATGGGTCTCCTCATCAAATTGTCTCTCCCATTATGCCTCTGTGAATAGTAGACAGGAAGGTTTTTTCCTTCACTATAGAAGAAAAGGGTTCTTCTTTCCTTCATTATACACTTCAGAAACCCTCCACGCTCCTGATTCAAGGTAGAATAGGCAACGAGAATCATCTGGGATTTCTCTTCTATTGTGCTTTTCAAGGTGCCATGACTGGAGGCTGTGTTTATGCCTGAGAATCTCCATGTTGCCCGCTACACGCTTAGCACCAATACCGTAATCAAGGAGCAAACACACACACACACACACACACACACACACACACACACACACACACACACACACACACACACACACACACACACACACACACACACACACACACACACACACACACACACACACACACACACACACACACACCCTACAGTAGTAGAAGTGACAGTAATTCAGCATTCACATTAGCATGTTCCTACAAACGAATGCAAACTTCACAGTTTTCTTCATGTTTCTATCATGGTGTGAAAAATGTGTTTGCGTTGTGTAGTATCGTAAATCATGGCAGGGCAATGTGTCTGTCTGCCGTATAACTAATGGGGTTATCAGAGCTAGAGGATCACCCGAAGCAGCCACGGATGGTGTGGGTTATGACAAACTGCATCAACAAACCATTAACCAGCCGCCCTAGCAACCACAATACAATTACACTAGACGCATACACCCGCGCATGTACACACACACACACACACACACACACGCACACACACACACACACACACACACACACACACACACACACACACACACACACACACACACACACACACACACACACACACACACACACACACACACACACACACACACACACACACACACACACACACACACACACACACACACCAGTTATCCACCCAAACAACCATTCACACACACACACACACACACACACACACATCACACCGCCCTGGCGATGCATAAATTACTAGGCTTTTGTCTCAGTGGGGTGTAAAATGTGTTGTTTTTTGGACGAGGTATGTGGTCGTGTGGATACTGGCAACTGGATAGTAATCTCTCCACCACACTACTCTGTTGGCAAGTGAACTCATCAGGGTTTATGTCTCTCTCTCTCTCTCTCTCTCTCTCAATATTGGCTAGCAGAAGAGCGGACACATTCCTTGCTTTACACTAAATCCCTCTGGCTGGTGTCAGTCGTGGTGAAACAAACAAACAGGGTCCGTGAAAAGCCTCTGCATCCATTTCCAGTATGTCTGTGGTATTATTTCTCTAGTGCTTACAACCACATTGAACAGGACTTTGTCTTGTGTTAACACATCTAGCTCTGTTTACCTCATGAAAGACCCCATGTTGGGACTTACATCCAGGAAGTGTGTCACTTCTGTGTCTTTTATACACCCCTCCCTCCCTCCCCCCTCCCTCCCTCCCTCCCTCCCTCCCTCCCTCCCTCCCTCCCTCCCTCCCTCCCTCCCTCCCTCCCCCTCCCTCCCCCCTCACACCCTCCCTCCCTCCCTCCCTCCCTCCCTCCCTACGGCTGGGTTTTATCCCCTCTTTAGATTGATATCCTGATAGAGTAATGAATGTGGTCTGGTCAGTGCCAGGATCTCCGTTGTGTCCTGATCCTCCCACCATCATTACTCCTCCATTCATCTCCCTGCTGCCATTAAAACAACAGCCACACAATATCCCTCCCTGCCAGCCCCAGCCACCACATAACACAGGCAATGTGTTTGAATTAGACCTCAGAGGGTCAGCGATTAGGCCCACATTAATCACCCAGCCTGGGGTTCAGACAGAGGGTAGCTACCCCTCTATAATAATCCTCTGTGATGGAGGGATTGGTGGAGGAGGAGAAGAGAATAGAGGGATACTATGGGAACCCACAGAGTGATGGAGGGGGGTCTGGTTGACTGGACAGAACAAGCGTTCACATCGTATTCATTTTCTTTCTAAATTAAAGTGTTTTATTCAGCCTGCCTGTCTTGGGTTGGGGTTTGCACTTTTGGAACTAGTCCATTAGTTCCTTTGTGCCTGGTAAGCTAAATGAAGAGCAGACAAAGGAGAATGAATCGTAATACTGGTTGAACTCAGGTCTGGCTGGACAGTGCAGGGATAGTAATACTGGTTGAACTCTGGTCTGGCTGGACAGTGCAGGGATAGTAATACTGGTTGAACTCAGGTCTGGCTGGACGGTGCAGGGATAGTAATACTGGTTGAACTCAGGTCTGGCTGGACGGTGCAGGGATAGTAATACTGGTTGAACTCAGGTCTGGCTGGACGGTGCAGGGATAGTAATACTGGTTGAACTCAGGTCTGGCTGGATGGTGCAGGGATAGTAATACTGGTTGAACTCAGGTCTGGCTGGACGGTGCAGGGATAGTAATACTGGTTGAACTCAGGTCTGGCTGGACGGTGCAGGGATAGTAATACTGGTTGAACTCAGGTCTGGCTGGATGGTGCAGAGATAGTAATACTGGTTGAACTCAGGTCTGACTGGAAGGTGCAGGGATAGTAATACTGGTTGAACTCAGGTCTGGCTGGACGGTGCAGGCATAGTAATACTGGTTGAACTCAGGTCTGGCTGGACGGTGCAGGGATAGTAATACTGGTTGAACTCAGGTCTGGCTGGACGGTGCAGGGATAGTAATACTGGTTGAACTCAGGTCTGGCTGGACGGTGCAGGGATAGTAATACTGGTTGAACTCAGGTCTGGCTGGACGGTGCAGGGATAGTAATACTGGTTGAACTCAGGTCTGGCTGGACGGTGCAGGGATAGTAATACTGGTTGAACTCAGGTCTGGCTGGACGGTGCAGGGTGGATGGGGGCACCCTGCTGTTTTATTAGCGAACCATCGTACCGAACGGACACACACTGGCTCAAGCTGGCAGGCCATTACAGGGTACTTCTAGGGCCTGTAGCGAGCTTGTACTGTGTTTGCTTGTTTGTGTGTTTGTGTGTGTGTGTGTGTGTGTGTGTGTGTATATGTGTGTGTGTGTGTGTGTGTATGACCTTTTAATCTGTGTCAAACCTCCCTCTCAGACTTGACCCATGGTAAGGTACTCATGGTGTCAGCCCTGTAGACACCACTATGTCTCATGGTGTCAGCCCTGTAGACACCACTATGTCTCATGGTGTCAGCCCTGTAGACACCACTATGTCTCATGGTGTCAGCCCTGTAGACACCACTATGTCTCATGGTGTCAGCCCTGTAGACACCACTATGTCTCATGGTGTCAGCCCTGTAGACACCACTATGTCTCATGGTGTCAGCCCTGTAGACACCCCTATGTCTCATGGTGTCAGCCCTGTAGACACCACTATGTCTCATGGTGTCAGCCCTGTTGCTCTGCCTCTCTATTGTTCTCCAGTCTCTCGTTTGAGAGAGAAACAGGTTTGTTTTTAGTTGACAGCAGCTCTGTGACTGAGGCTGAGACAAGCTCTCTACACAGGGTTAATAGAGAGACTCCAGGTGCCAGACACCACTGGAAAGCCAGGGGAGAGTTTTTTAGTTAAGCTTTTTTTTGTTAGCCATCTTGTGTTATTTGGTGGGGAACGGGGGTGGAAGGGGGTGGAAGGGGGTGGAAGGGGGTGGAAAGGGGGGGGGGTGTTCCCAAATTTGGTTGGGAGCAAAATAGCTTTGTGTACAAGGGGTGGGGGCATAATTAGAGAACGTGCCAAAAGCTTATAAAGTGAAACATTTTGCTGCTGAGAAAGAGACAAATGTATGCGCATAAAATGATGAAGGTGGAATTCACCTAATAAGGCTGGCTGCCTCAACTAATCACATTTCTCCCCACCTCTTTTTATTTTAATGTCATGCATATTTCTACTGGAAGCACCTCTCTCATTAGCATATTCATAACTACTGCTTCCTCCCTTCCTTTAACCCACCCGATAGTTTCCTGGGAAAAGAAACGACTTCACACTTCAGCGAGCCTGAACAGAAGAGGGGATATGCCCGGAGAGAAAATACCACCGGAAAAGAGCAGTTATTCAACAGCAAAGAAAAAACTGTAGAAGACGAATTGAAACTCTAATTCCGCTCCGTTCAACCACCTCAATCATCACTTAACATTACATTCATAGTGCTTTCTTTACTATGGATCAATGTGTGAATGGAGTGAGATAATAAAAAGGATTATTATGTGATGATAAATTATGATAAACGTTGCTTAGGATAGCTTAAACAAAGAACAACACACGCACATATACGCACACACACACACACACACACACACACACACACACACACACACACACACACACACACACACACACACACACACACACACACACACACACACAGCTACAGTAACGTGTGTCCTGACTCCCTATAATAACCCATAATAATAACTGTAGCTGGTCTCTGGTTCCAGCAGAGTGAAACCTCTGTTAGTGGATAGAACAGATGGTGGGATGATATTCTATCTGTAAGGCGACACAGAGCCCTGTCCTGAGAGGGACTAAAATCTACTACACACACACACAAACACACACACACACACCAACATGAAAAACAACAACAGTTTACTATAGAATACTACAGTACTTACTATATAATTCTGTAGTAAACTGTAGTATACTGTAGAATACTATACTACACACTGTAGAATCCCTCGAGTATCCTAACTATAGAATGTTGTAGTATACTGTAAAATATTATAGTAGATACTTCAATATTATTCCCCAAAATACTACAGTCCACAAAAACACTACACTTTTAACTATAGCAAATACTACTGTATTTATCTTGCGTATACCCTAACCATTCCCCTCCCCCATCTCCCAATTTGTGCCACACATAAGTGAGAAACCGACATGCCAAGTATAGACCATATATTGTGTTCCCTATAAGTAGAACAGAGCAGAAGCGCCAACCTACAGTATGTGTTCACACTCCAGTCCTATCTACCTACAGGCTATGGAAAATTAGCTCCTTTAGTATTTCTCCAGTTTCCTCAAGGAGAAAACCTCCACTTCTATGTGGAAGATAATAAAACAAGAAAAACTGCAGTAAATACTACAGTATACTACAGTCTGCAAACACACTACACTACTACAGTATATTCTACACCTTTCTTTTAATAGAGTATTTATAATATGGTTAACTCTCTTTAATAAGTCGGACGAGAGGGATTTACTCCAGACACCCGAACAGGCCCTCATCCCCGTCATTCGCAGGAGAATAAAATGCAAGAGGTATTGCGGAAAGAGATCGGGGTGCCTTGTGGGGATCCCCCGACGAGTGGCTAATCTGCCCTTGCCATCCGTACTACTGGCCAATGTACAATCGCTGGATAATAAATTGGATGAACTAAAAGCACGTATATCCTACCAACGGGACATTAATATATTCCGGGATATCCTACCAACGGGACATTAATATATTCCGTGATATCCTACCAACGGGACATTAATATATTCCGGGATATCCTACCAACGGGACATTAATATATTCCGGGATATCCTACCAACGGGACATTATTATATTCCGGGATATCCTACCAACGGGACATTAATATATTCCGGGATATCCTACCAACAGGAACTTTAATATATTCCGGGATATCCTACCAACGGGACATTAATATATTCCGGGATATCCTACCAACGGGACATTAATATATTCCGGGATATCCTACCAACGGGACATTAATATATTCCGGGATATCCTACCAACGGGACATTAATATATTCCGGGATATCCTACCAACGGGACATTAATATATTCCGTGATATCCTACCAACGGGACATTAATATATTCCGGGATATCCTACCAACGGGACATTAATATATTCCGGGATATCCTACCAACGGGACATTAATATATTCCGTGATATCCTACCAACGGGACATTAATATATTCCGGGATATCCTACCAACGGGACACGGCTGAACGATGACATGAATAACATACAGGTAGTGGGTTATACACTGGATCGGCAGGATAGAACAGCTTCCTCTGGTAAGACAATGTATATTTGTAAACAAATAAACAGATTGTGCACAATATCTAAGGAAGCCTCAAGGTTTTGCTCGCCTGAGGTAGAGTATCTCATGATAAGCTGTAGACCACACTATCTACCTTGAGAGTTTTCATCTGTATTTTTCATAGCTGTCTACATACCACCACAGACCAATGCTGGCACTAAGACCGCACTCAATGAGCTGTATACGGCCATAAGCAAACAGGAAAATGCTCATCCAGAGGCGGCGCTCCTAGTGGCCGGCGACTTTAATGCAGGAAAACTTAAATCTGTTTTACCTCATTTCTATCAGCATGTTAAATGTGCAACCAGAGGGGAAAAAACTCTAGACCACCTTTACTCCGCACACAAAGACGCGTACAAAGCTCTCCCTCGCCCTCCATTTGGCAAATCTAACCATAATTCTATCCTCCTGATTCCTGCTTACAAGCAAAAAAAATTAAGCAGGAAGCACCAGTGACTCAGTCAATAAAGAAGTGTTCAGATGAAGCAGATCCTAAACTACAGGACTGTTTTGCTATCACAGACTGGAATATGTTCCAGGATTCTTCAGAGTACACCACATCAGTCACTGGCTTTATCAATAAGTGCATCGATGACGTTGTCCCCACACTGACCGTACGTACATACCCCAACCAGAAGTCATGGATTACAGGCAACATCCACACTGAGCTAAAGGGTAGAGGTGCCATTTTCAAGGAGCGGGACTCTAACTCGGAAGCGTATAAGAAATCCCGCTATGCCCTCCGATGAACCATCAAACAGGCAAAGCATTAATACAGGGATAAGATTGAATCGTACTACACCGGTTCTGACACTCAGCGGATGTGGCAGGGCTTGCAGTCTAAATACTACAGTGTTCACTGTAGTGTTTTTGCAAACTTTTGTGAATACTACAGTAAGGTCTGCAAAAACAATACACTAAATACTATAGTAGTTTACCATAGTATACAATAGTATTTTACCATAGTATACAATAGTATTTTTTCATGTGGGCACACACATGCACGCATGCACAAATACACGCTTACGCAAACACATGCGAACACATCAAAAAACACACACACACGCACGCGCACACACACACACACACACACACACGCACGCACTCACACACACACACACACACACACACACACACACACACACACACACACACACACACTAAAGCACAGTTGGTTAAGTGGGAACCCAACACCAGACTGTACTGTCATGTAATACCTCATTAGTACACTTGGTTAAGCCTCAACTTCACGTGAGCATGTGGACAGGCACGCATGGGCATGAAGTGGGACGTGGTTCGGGCGGCAGAGGCACACACACAGAAACACACACACGTGATGGAAAAGTGACATATGAAGAACCTGCTACCTCTTAATGGAGCATCTGTCCATTTCAACAGACGGAGCCCAGAAGACCAGAAGTGTATCCATGAGCTACAGTATATTATGAGGTTATAGTAGCACAAGGTTAGCTTCAAACTGAATCAGAGGCAGACGCCACAGACAGGGGAAGGGGAAATTAGCCCTGTCCTGAGAGGGACTAATATCTATCAGACAGGGGAAGGGGAAAAACTATTACACACACACACACACACACACACACACACACACACACACACACACACACACACACACACACACACACACACACACACACACACACACACACACACACACACACACACACACAGGTGCCATCTCCAAGGGTGGCTTGTGTAAATCTGCGTTATTTTGGCACTGACAGGCAGACGGACAGACGGACAGACGGGGGCACCAGAGGGGAACGGACACGAGACGTGGAGTCTGGTTACTGATAAGTGAGGAGCCACACTTCGGGATGTGGGGGTGGTGGGGCTGAAGGGTGAGATGGTAGTAACGGCCTACTGTTGGTCACATCACATCCAGAATAACACAGCAAAGCTTTTGGGTTACATACTATATCAAATAAAGAGGGGATATAGTTCAGACGACCTTACAGCACAAAGGCCTTTTTCAGGACCGTTAGCAACACCTGTCTAATTCCCATCACATCCAGTCACTGTGAACAGAAGCACACAGCCACCTCCAACCCCCACAGATTCCACACGGAACAGAGTCAGAAATATCAGTCCCGGGCCGGGATTCGTAAAGCGTCTCAGAATAGGAGTGGTGATTTAGGGCAGGATAATGTTGTCTTTTTACATTATGAATGGACAGGGAAAGACATGATCCGAGATCAGCACTCCTTATCTGAGATACTTTACAAATACTGTCCCTGCAGTCATTCTGACCAGTCATAACAGTCCAGCAGTTAGTTAGTTAGTTAGTTAGTTAGTTAGTTAGTTAGTTAGTCAGTCAGTCAGTCAGTCAGTCAGTCACATCTCATGGCAGCCGATTTGGCCCTGAGTGGCTATGGTAACCACAGAGGTTCTGATAAAGCCTGATAGGACCTCTTCTGTCTGCTGCCTTCGTGTAGGAGTGACAGTTTTACACTGCTGTTAAAAGACGTACGGTGTCATGCTAATGCCTTTCCAATTTCCAGAGGCTGGCTTTGTTGCTTCTACATTCAGAATCCTTATCGTCTCCTCCTCCACTCATAGTCTGTCTAGATGGAGGGATGGAGGGAGGGGAAGGACTGTCCCCATCGTGGCCTGTAAGCTTGGTCTTATCAGGACAGGAGCAGGGGGTCTCTGTAACCGGTGGAGCGAAACGACTTGTGCCCTATCCTGCCCTGACTTCACGACCCCCCTCACACACACACACACACACACACACACACACACACACACACACACACACACACACACACACACACACACACACACACACACACACACACACACACATACACACATACACACACACACACACACACACACACTCACACACACACCCACACACACACACACTTATTCCTTACAACCTCTTTGCTTTGTGTGTGACCTTTCCCCTATTCTCACTCAAACCTCCCCCTCCTCTAACTCAGTCCTCACACACTCCAGCAGGTCACACCTCAGTGACAGTGTTAGTGTGGGGGTTGAGGTGTGTGTGGCAGGCTTGTGACTTCATGTCTCAGATGTCATCTGGGGATCAACAACATTCAACCCTGCTTTATATTATTCATACTGACGCCTGTATGTTCCAGACTCCCCAGTCTGTCTATTCCCCACGGTCACAACGAAGAAGAAATCAAATAGGTCTTTATGCTGTAACTGGAAGATTCATGTCAGAGGTAGACAAACACACTGACACATTGAACTAACAAGCTGAAGAGTTGCTCTACAGTGTGTCTAGCCGGTTCTCATTTCCAACAGCCATCCTTAGAATCTAGGTTCTACAACATTTCACAATGCAACAAGACTTCACCTGATACACAATATACCAACACTGTGTTATGTGTGTGTCTGAATACATCACAGTGGGAGCATGTTCGAGTTGTGCAGACATTATCTTTGTATATATATACATCATCTTTGTATATATATACATTATCTTTGTATATATATATATATATATATATATATATATATATATATATATATATATATAAATATAACTGAATTCAGCTTATACACACTACACTACTTGGTGTTTAACCCCTGTGTAGTACATTAACCTTGTGTTAACACTGAATAAATGTTCTACTTTCCCCATTTGGCTCCAGCCCAGAGAAGGTGTTACCCCTTGTCGATTGGGCCATATGCACCTCTAAATCCTATGATAATCACCCTGCCGCGCTCCGCTGATCCATCTAACTCTGATGAAACACACTGGAACAGACACACAATGTATGCTGATAAAACCATGTACTTGGAGAGAATTATCCTAGCAGCAAAGCATTATAGTAGTTATATATAACCCACCAGTTAAAATCATCTCAATAACTGGAGTGACGGATTGGATTGATTGAATTGACGTATTAGACAATCACAATACACATCCACGCACCATTTAAAATGCAGTGGCATTAAACACAATACACATCCACGCACCATTTAAAATGCAGTGGCATTAAACACATTACACACTAATTATATAATTAGAGCATAGTTAAATACCACCAGTTCACATAATAATGGTCAATCTTGTCCTAAAACAGAAGTTATAATTACAACCATATTACAACCATATTGAAATCATATTGAAATCATATTACAACCATATTACAACAATATTACAACAATATTACAACATATTACAATCATATTACAACCATATTATAATAATATTAGAACCATATAACAAATATATATAAACCATATTACAAACATATTAAAATCATATTGAAACCACATGATTTGACACATGGACTGTTTTTCCCATTGATTTCACACCTCGTCTCCAGAGGAGACCACAGGAGAGAAAAGGAGTCACCTCATCTTCCTCTGCTACATACAGTAGTCGATTTAAACCTGCACTGCTGTTGTCTGTTTAGGACCATAATGATGTGTTAATGAGAAGCTTCTTCTGTTTGTCTGTGGATGTGGGACCTGCATAGGGAATAGGGTTAGGGTTAGTACAGGGTTAGGGATAGTACAGGGTTAGGGTTAGTACAGGGTTAGGGTTAGTACAGGGTTAGGGTTAGTACAGGGTTAGGGTTAGTACAGGGATAGGGTTAGTACAGGGTTAGGGTTAGTACAGGGATAGGGTTAGTACAGGGATAGGGTTAGTACAGGGATAGGATTAGTACAGGGTTAGGGTTAGTACAGGGATAGGGTTAGGGTTAGTACAGGGATAGGGTTAGTACAGGGATAGGGTTAGGGTTAGTATAGGGTTAGGGTTAGTACAGGGATAGGATTAGTACAGGGATAGGGTTAGTACAGGGATAGGGTTAGGGTTAGTACAGGGTTAGGGTTAGTACAGGGTTAGGGTTAGTACAGGGATAGGGTTAGTACAGGGATAGGGTTAGTATAGGGTTAGGGTTAGTATAGGGATAGGGTTAGTACAGGGTTAGGGTTAGTATAGGGTTAGGGTTAGTACAGGGATAGGGTTAGGGTTAGTACAGGGATAGGGTTAGGGTTAGTACAGGGATAGGGCTAGTACAGGGTTAGGGTTAGTACAGGGATAGGGTTAGTACAGGGATAGGATTAGTACAGGGTTAGGATTAGTACAGGGATAGGGTTAGTACAGGGTTCGGGTTAGGGTTAGTACAGTGATAGGGTTAGTACAGGGTTAGGGTTAGTACAGGGATAGGGTTAGGGTTAGTACAGGGTTAGGGTTAGTGCAGGGTTAGGGTTAGTACAGGGTTAGGGTTAGTACAGGGATAGGGTTAGGATTAGTACAGGGTTAGGGTTAGTACAGGGATAGGGTTAGTACAGGGTTAGGGTTAGTACAGGGATAGGGTTAGGGTTAGTACAGGGATAGGGTTAGTACAGGGTTAGGGTTAGTACAGGGATAGGGTTAGTACAGGGTTAGGGTTAGTACAGGGATAGGGTTAGTACAGGGTTAGGGTTAGTACAAGGTTAGGGTTAGTACAGGGGTAGGGTTAGTACAGGGATAGGGTTAGTACAGGGTTAGGGTTAGTACAGGGATAGGGTTAGGGTTAGTACAGGGATAGGGTTAGTACAGGGTTAGGGTTAGTACAGGGATAGGGTTAGTACAGGGTTAGGGTTAGTACAGGGATAGGGTTAGTACAGGGTTAGGGTTAGTACAGGGTTAGGGTTAGTACAGGGGTAGGGTTAGTACAGGGATAGGGTTAGGGTTAGTACAGGGTTAGGGTTAGTACAGGGATAGGGTTAGTACAGGGATAGGGTTAGTACAGGGTTAGGGTTAGTACAGGGTTAGGGTTAGTACAGGGATAGGGTTAGTACAGGGTTAGGGTTAGTACAGGGTTAGGGTTAGTACAGGGATAGGGTTAGTACAGTGATAGGGTTAGTACAGGGATGGGGTTAGGGTTAGTACAGGGATAGGGTTAGTACAGGGTTAGGGTTAGTGCAGGGATAGGGTTAGGGTTAGGGTTAGGGTTAGTACAGGGATAGGGTTAGTACAGGGTTAGGGTTAGTACAGGGTTAGGGTTAGTACAGGGTTAGGGTTAGTATAGGGATAGGGTTAGGGTTAGTGCAGGGTTAGGGTTAGTACAGGGATAGGGCTAGTACAGGGTTAGGGTTAGTATAGGGTTAGGGTTAGTACAGGGATAGGGTTAGTACAGGGTTAGGGTTAGTACAGGGTTAGGGTTAGTACAGGGTTAGGGTTAGTACAGGGATAGGGTTAGTACAGGGTTAGGGTTAGTACAGGGTACAGGGATAGGGTTAGTACAGGGATAGGGTTAGTACAGGGATAGGGTTAGTACAGGGTTAGGGTTAGGGTTAGTACAGGGTTAGGGTTAGTACAGGGTTAGGGTTAGTACAGGGATAGGGTTAGGGTTAGTACAGGGTTGGGGTTAGTACAGGGGTAGGGTTAGTACAGGGATAGGGATAGTGTTAGTACAGGGTTAGGGTTAGTACAGGGATAGTGTTAGTACAGGGTTAGGGTTAGTACAGGGATAGGGTTAGTACAGGGGTAAGGTTCGTACAGGGATAGGGATAGTGTTAGTACAGGGTTAGGGTTAGTACAGGGATAGTGTTAGTACAGGGATAGTGTTAGTACAGGGTTAGGGTTAGTACGGCCTGGTCCCAGATGGATGGACAGACAGCTACATATGCTTCCTTGTCCCTCTGTTTTTGCTCAATGTTCAAAGTCCCCAAGCCAAGCTGTTCCAAGTCAAGGCGTCATTTTTTCAATACCATGCATTTACTATCTAACTACCCCCCAACACTCACATTCACACACACACACACACACTGAGACACACACACTGAGACACACACACGTCTGCATGCATGCATGCGTGCACGTGCACACACACACACACAGAATACACAGTCACAACACACACTTCAGTTGTTATTAGTGTAAAGATGTGGGCTAGAACAGCCAGAGAGGATGTGTTAACAACAGTTTCTCCCTTCACCACCTCTCTTTCTGTCCTTTTCCCACTAAGACGTCATCAGAAATACAGCAAGTACTTGCAGTGAGATGACAGAGATAGATAAAGGTGGCTGATAAAAACATATTTGGTGAGTACCTCACCATGGGTCAAGTCTGAGAGGGAGGTTTGGCACAGATTAAAAGGGCATACACACACACACACACACACACATACACCCACACACACTCAGTCCTCCAGAGAGTATGGGGATAAAAACAGAGGAAAATAAAATGTAATTTCATCATCAACTCTCTCAGACAGAGGAGGGTGGAGAGGAGAGATGGGTGATGAAGAGGAGAGATGGGTGATGAAGAGGAGAGATGAAAGATGAAGAGGAGAGATGGGTGATGAACAGGAGAGATGGGTGATGAAGAGGAGAGATGGAGGATGAAGAGGAGAGATGGGGGATGAAGAGGAGAGATGAAGGATGAAGAGGAGAGATGAAAGATGAAGAGGAGAGATGGGTGATGAAGAGGAGAGATGGGTGATGAAGAGGAGAGATGAAAGATGAAGAGGAGAGATGGGTGATGAACAGGAGAGATGGGTGATGAAGAGGAGAGATGGAGGATGAAGAGGAGAGATGGAGGATGAAGAGGAGAGATGAAGGATGAAGAGAGGAGAGATGAAAGATGAAGAGGAGAGATGGGTGATGAAGAGGAGAGATGGGTGATGAAGAGGAGAGATGGGTGAGGAAGAGGAGAGATGGGTGATGAAGAGGAGATATGGGTGATGAAGAGGAGAGATGGGTGAGGAAGAGGAGATATGGGTGATGAAGAGGAGAGATGAAGGATGAAGAGGAGAGATGGGTGATGAAGAGGAGAGATGAAGGATGAAGAGGAGAGATGGGTGATGAAGAGGAGAGATGGGTGATGAAGAGGAGAGATGGGTGAGGAAGAGGAGAGATGGAGGATGAAGAGGAGAGATGGGGGATGAAAAGGAGAGATGGGGGGGATGAGAAGTCAATAAAACTCATCCAATGTCTCTCTTGTTTTCCTGCACCACTTGAGACTGAGACTCATAACATAAACACAACACATCAAAAAGAGTGAAATGTTATCTTCCCAGTATCAGACCACTCCTAACTTAGGGTCTTCTCAGTACCAGACCACTACTAACGTAGGGTCTTCTCAGTACCAGACCACTACTAACTTAGGGTCTTCCCAGTATCAGACCACTCCTAACTTAGGGTCTTCTCAGTACCAGACCATTCCTAACTTAGGGTCTTCTCAGTACCAGACCACTCCTAACTTAGGGTCTTCTCAGTACCAGACCACTCCTAACTTAGGGTCTTCTCAGTACCAGACCACTACTAACTTATGGTCTTCTCAGTACCAGACCACTCCTAACTTATGGTCTTCTCAGTACCAGACCACTCCTAACTTAAGGTCTTCTCAGTACCAGACCACTACTAACTTAGGGTCTTCTCAGTACCAGACCACTCCTAACTTAGGGTCTTCTCAGTACCAGACCACTCCTAACTTAGGGTCTTCTCAGTACCAGACCACTACTAACTTATGGTCTTCTCAGTACCAGACCACTCCTAACTTATGGTCTTCTCAGTATCAGACCACTACTAACGTAGGGTCTTCTCAGTATCAGACCACTACTAACGTAGGGTCTTCTCAGTACCAGACCACTACTAACGTAGGGTCTTCTCAGTATCAGACCACTACTAACTTATGGTCTTCTCAGTACCAGACCACTCCTAACTTATGGTCTTCTCAGTACCAGATCACTACTAACTTATGGTCTTCTCAGTACCAGACCACTCCTAACTTATGGTCTTCTCAGTACCAGACCACTCCAAACTTATGGTCTTCTCAGTACCAGATAACTACTAACTTAGGGTCTTCTCAGTACCAGACCACTCCTAACTTATGGTCTTCTCAGTACCAGACCACTCTTAACTTAGGGTCTTCTCAGTACCAGACCACTCCTAACTTAGGGTCTTCTCAGTACCAGATCACTCCTAACTTATGGTCTTCTCAGTACCAGACCACTCCTAACTTATGGTCTTCTCAGTACCAGACCACTCCTAACTTAGGGTCTTCTCAGTACCAGACCACTCCTAACTTAGGGTCTTCTCAGTACCAGAACACTACTAACTTAGGGTCTTCTCAGTACCAGACCACTCCTAACTTAGGGTCTTCTCAGTACCAGACCACTCCTAACTTAGGGTCTTCTCAGTACCAGACCACTCCTAACTTAGGGTCTTCTCAGTACCAACCACTCCTAACTTATGGTCTTCTCAGTATCAGACCACTACTAACTTAGGGTCTTCTCAGTACCAGACCACTCCTAACTTATGGTCTTCTCAGTACCAGACCACTCCTAACTTAGGGTCTTCTCAGTACCAGACCACTCCTAACTTAGGGTCTTCTCAGTACCAGACCACTCCTAACTTAGGGTCTTCTCAGTACCAGACCACTCCTAACTTAGGGTCTTCTCAGTACCAGACCACTACTAACTTAGGGTCTTCTCAGTACCAGACCACTCCTAACTTAGGGTCTTCTCAGTACCAGACCACTACTAACTTAGGGTCTTCTCAGTATCAGACCACTACTAACGTAGGGTCTTCTCAGTACCAGACCACTCCTAACTTAGGGTCTTCTCAGTACCAGACCACTCCTAACTTAGGGTCTTCTCAGTACCAGACCACTTCTAACGTATGGTCTTCTCAGTACCAGACCACTCCTAACTTAGGGTCTTCTCAGTACCAGACCACTCCTAACTTATGGTCTTCTCAGTACCAGACCACTCCTAACTTATGGTCTTCTCAGTACCAGACCACTCCTAACTTAGGGTCTTCTCAGTACCAGACCACTCCTAACTTAGGGTCTTCTCAGTACCAGACCACTACTAACTTAGGGTCTTCTCAGTACCAGACCACTACTAACTTAGGGTCTTCTCAGTACCAGACCACTCCTAACTTAGGGTCTTCTCAGTACCAGACCACTCCTAACTTAGGGTCTTCTCAGTACCAAACCACTCCTAACTTATGGTCTTCTCAGTATCAGACCACTACTAACTTAGGGTCTTCTCAGTACCAGACCACTCCTAACTTAGGGTCTTCTCAGTACCAGACCACTCCTAACTTAGGGTCTTCTCAGTACCAGACCACTACTAACTTAGGGTCTTCTCAATACCAGACCACTCCTAACTTAGGGTCTTCTCAGTATCAGACCACTACTAACGTAGGGTCTTCTCAGTACCAGACCACTCCTAACTTAGGGTCTTC
Source organism: Oncorhynchus clarkii lewisi (assembly GCF_045791955.1). Lineage (NCBI taxonomy): Eukaryota > Metazoa > Chordata > Actinopteri > Salmoniformes > Salmonidae > Oncorhynchus > Oncorhynchus clarkii. The sequence continues at coordinate 20,258 of NW_027259821.1, forward strand.
TCAGTACCAGATCACTACTAACTCATGGTCTTCTCAGTACCAGACCACTCCTAACTTAGGGTCTTCTCAGTACCAGACCACTCCTAACTTATGGTCTTCTCAGTACCAGATCACTACTAACTTAGGGTCTTCTCAGTACCAGACCACTCCTAACTTATGGTCTTCTCAGTATCAGACCACTACTAACTTAGGGTCTTCTCAGTATCAGACCACTCCTAACTTATGGTCTTCTCAGTACCAGATCACTACTAACTTAGGGTCTTCTCAGTACCAGACCACTCCTAACTTAGGGTCTTCTCAGTACCAGACCACTCCTAACTTAGGGTCTTCTCAATACCAGACCACTACTAACTTATGGTCTTCTCAGTACCAGACCACTCATAACTTATGGTCTTCTCAGTACCAGATCACTACTAACTTAGGGTCTTCTCAGTACCAGACCACTCCTAACTTAGGGTCTTCTCAGTACCAGATCACTCCTAACTTAGGGTCTTCTCAGTACCAGACCACTCCTAACTTATGGTCTTCTCAGTACCAGACCACTCCTAACTTAGGGTTTTCTCAGTATCAGACCACTACTAACTTAGGGTCTTCTCAGTACCAGACCACTACTAACTTAGGGTCTTCTCAGTACCAGACCACTCCTAACTTAGGGTCTTCTCAGTACCAGACCACTACTAACTTAGGGTCTTCTCAGTATCAGACCACTCCTAACTTAGGGTCTTCTCAGTACCAGACCACTCCTAACTTAGGGTCTTCTCAGTACCAGACCACTACTAACTTAGGGTCTTCTCAGTACCAGACCACTCCTAACTTATGGTCTTCTCAGTACCAGACCACTCCTAACTTAGGGTCTTCTCAGTACCAGACCACTACTAACTTAGGGTCTTCTCAGTATCAGACCACTCCTAACTTAGGGTCTTCTCAGTACCAGACCACTCCTAACTTAGGGTCTTCTCAGTACCAGACCACTCCTAACTTATGGTCTTGTCAGTACCAGACCACTCCTAACTTATGGTCTTCTCAGTACCAGACCACTCCTAACTTAGGGTCTTCTCAGTATCAGACCACTACTAACTTAGGGTCTTCTCAGTACCAGACCACTCCTAACTTATGGTCTTCTCAGTACCAGACCACTCCTAACTTAGGGTCTTCTCAGTATCAGACCACTACTAACGTAGGGTCTTCTCAGTACCAGACAACTCCTAACTTAGGGTCTTCTCAGTACCAGACCACTACTAACTTAGGGTCTTCTCAGTACCAGACCACTCCTAACTTAGGGTCTTCTCAGTACCAGACCACTGCTAACTTAGGGTCTTCTCAGTATCAGACCACTACTAACTTAGGGTCTTCTCAGTACCAGACCACTACTAACGTAGGGTCTTCTCAGTATCAGACCACTACTAACTTATGGTCTTCTCAGTACCAGACCACTCCTAACTTAGGGTCTTCTCAGTACCAGACCACTACTAACTTAGGGTCTTCTCAGTACCAGACCACTACTAACTTATGGTCTTCTCAGTACCAGATCACTCCTAACTTAGGGTCTTCTCAGTACCAGACCACTCCTAACTTATGGTCTTCTCAGTACCAGACCACTCCTAACTTAGGGTTTTCTCAGTATCAGACCACTACTAACTTAGGGTCTTCTCTCAGACCACTACTAACTTAGGGTCTTCTCAGTACCAGACCACTACTAACTTAGGGTCTTCTCAGTACCAGACCACTCCTAACTTAGGGTCTTCTTAGTATCAGACCACTCCTAACTTAGGGTCTTCTCAGTACCAGACCACTCCTAACTTAGGGTCTTCTCAGTACCAGACCACTACTAACTTAGGGTCTTCTCAGTACCAGACCACTACTAACTTAGGGTCTTCTCAGTACCAGACCACTACTAACTTAGGGTCTTCTCAGTACCAGACCACTTTTAACTTATGGTCTTCTCAGTACCAGACCACTCCTAACTTATGGTCTTCTCAGTACCAGACCACTCCTAACTTAGGGTCTTCTCAGTACCAGACCACTACTAACTTAGGGTCTTCTCAGTTTTAGACCACTCCTAACTTAGGGTCTTCTCAGTATCAGACCACTACTAACGTAGGGTCTTCTCAGTACCAGACAACTCCTAACTTAGGGTCTTCTCAGTACCAGACCACGACTAACTTAGGGTCTTCTCAGTACCAGACCACTCCTAACTTAGGGTCTTCTCAGTATCAGACCACTACTAACTTAGGGTCTTCTCAGTATCAGACCACTACTAACTTAGGGTCTTCTCAGTACCAGACCACTACTAACGTAGGGTCTTCTCAGTATCAGACCACTACTAACTTAGGGTCTTCTCAGTACCAGACCACTCCTAACTTAGGGTCTTCTCAGTATCAGACCACTACTAACTTAGGGTCTTCTCAGTATCAGACCACTT
>NW_027259822.1:0-22667 GCF_045791955.1 Oncorhynchus clarkii lewisi
ACACCATAACTACAAAACCTCCTCTCTCTACACTACAACTACCCAGCCTCCTGTACACTATAACCAACCAGCATCCTCTACACTATAACTACCCAGCCTCCTCTCTTAACACTACAACTACCCAGCCTCATCTACACTATAACTACCCAGCCTCCTCTACAATATAACTACCCAGCCTCCTCTACACTATAACTACCCAGCCTCCTCTACAATATAACTACCCAGCCTCCTCTACACTATAACTACCCAGCCTCCTCTACACTATAACTACCCATCCTCCTCTATACTATAACTACCCAGCCTCCTCTACACTATAACTACCCATCCTCCTCTATACTATAACTACCCATCCTCCTCTACACTATAACTACCCAGCCTCCTCTCTTTACATAACTACCCAGCCTCACTCTACACTATAACTACCCAGCCTCCTCTACACTATAACTACCTTGCCTCCTCTATACTATAACTACCCAGCCTCCTCTACACTAACTAAGCCTCCTCTACATAACTACACCTCCTCCTCTACACTATAACTACCCAGCCTCCTCTACACTATAACTACCCAGCCTCCTCTACACTATAACTACCCAGCCTCCTCTACACTATAACTACCCAGCCTCCTCTACACTATAACTACCCAGCCTCCTCTACACTATAACTACCCAGCCTCCTCTACACTATAACTACCCAGCCTCCTCTACACTATAACTACCCAGCCTCCTCTACACTATAACTACCCAGCCTCCTCTACACTATAACTACCCAGCCTCCTCTACACTATAACTACCCAGCCTCCTCTACACTATAACTACCCATCCTCCTCTATACTATAACTACCCAGCCTCCTCTACACTATAACTACCCAGCCTCCTCTACTATAACTACCCAGCCTCCTCTACACTAGAACTACCCATCCTCCTCTACAAAATAACTACCCAGCTTCCTCTACACTATAACTACCCCTACACTATAACTACCCAGCCTCCTCTACACTATAACTACCCAGCCTCCTCTACACTATAACTACCCAGCCTCCTCTATACTATAACTACCCATACTATAACTACCCAGCCTCCTCTATACTATAACTACCCAGCATCCTCTACACTATAACTACCCATCCTCCTCTACACTATAACTACCCAGCCTCCTCCTCTACACTATCTACCCAGCATCCTCTACACTATAACTACCCATCCTCCTCTACACTATAACTACCCAGCCTCCTCTATACTATAACTACCCATCCTCCTCTATATTATAACTACCCAGCCTTCTCTATACTATAACTACCCAGCCTCCTCTACACTATAACTACCCAGCCTCCTCTACACTATAACTACCCATCCTCCTCTATACTATAACTAGCCAGCCTCCTCTATACTATAACTACCCAGCCTCCTCTACACTAGAACTACCCATCCTCCTCTACAAAATAACTACCCAGCTTCCTCTACACTATAACTACCCATCCTCCCCTACACTATAACTACCCAGCCTCCTCTACACTATAACTACCCAGCCTCCTCTATACTATAACTACCCATCCTCCTCTATACTATAACTAGCCAGCCTCCTCTATACTATAACTACCCAGCCTCCTCTACACTAGAACTACCCATCCTCCTCTACAAAATAACTACCCAGCTTCCTCTACACTATAACTACCCATCCTCCCCTACACTATAACTACCCAGCCTCCTCTACACTATAACTACCCAGCCTCCTCTACACTATAACTACCCAGCCTCCTCTATACTATAACTACCCATCCTCCTCTGTACTATAACTACCCAGCCTCCTCTATACTATAACTACCCAGCATCCTCTACACTATAACTACCCATCCTCCTCTACACTATAACTACCCAGCCTCCTCTATACTATAACTACCCATCCTCCTCTTTACTATAACTACCCAGCATCCTCTACACTATAACTACCCATCCTCCTCTACACTATAACTACCCAGCCTCCTCTATACTATAACTACCCATCCTCCTCTATACTATAACTACCCAGCCTCCTCTATACTATAACTACCCAGCCTCCTCTACACTATAACTACCCAGCCTCCTCTCTTTACACTATAACTACCCATCCTCCTCTACACTATAACTACCCAGCCTCCTCTATACTATAACTACCCATCCTCCTCTTTACTATAACAACCCAGCATCCTCTACACTATAACTACCCATCCTCCTCTACACTATAACTACCCAGCCTCCTCTATACTATAACTACCCATCCTCCTCTATACTATAACTACCCAGCCTCCTCTACACTATAACTACCCAGCCTCCTCTATACTATAACTACCCAGCCTTCTCTACACTATAACTACCCAGCCTCCTCTATAATATAACTACCCAGCATCCTCTACACTATAACTACCCATCCTCCTCTACACTATAACTACCAAGCCTCCTTTCTCTACACTATAACTACCCAGCCTCCTCACTCTACACTATAACTACCCAGCCTCCTCACTCTACACTATAACTACCCAGCCTCCTCACTCTACACTTTAACTACCTAGCCTCCTCTACACTATAACTACCCATCCTCCTCTACACTATAACTACCCAGCCTCCTCTACACCAACTACCCATCCTCCTCTACACTATAACTACCCAGCCTCCTCTCTTTACACTATAACTACCCAGCCTCCTCACTCTACACTATAACTACCCAGCCTCCTCTACACTATAACTACCCAGCCTCCTCTACACTATAACTACCCAGCCTCCTCTACACTATAACTACCCAGCCTCCTCTACACTATAACTACCCAGCCTCCTCTATACTATAACTACCCATCCTCCTCTTTACTATAAAAACCCAGCATCCTCTACACTATAACTACCCATCCTCCTCATACACTATAACTACCCAGCCTCCTCTATACTATAACTACCCATCCTCCTCTATACTATAACTACCCAGCCTCCTCTACACTATAACTACCCAGCCTCCTCTATACTATAACTACCCAGCCTTCTCTACACTATAACTACCCAGCCTCCTCTATAATATAACTAACTACCCAGCATCCTCTACACTATAACTACCCATCCTCCTCTACACTATAACTACCCAGCCTCCTCTACACTACAACTACCCAGCCTCCTCTCTACACTATAACTACCCAGCCTCCTCTCTACACTACAACTACTCAGCCTCCTTTCTCTACACCATAAGTACCCAGCCTCCTCTACACTACAACTACCCAGCCTCCTCTATACTATAACTACCCAGCCTCCTCTACACTATAACTACCCAGCCTACTCTACACAATAACTACCCAGCCTCCTCTACACTATAACTACCCAGCCTCCTCTACACTAAAACTACCCAGCCTCCTCTACACTATAACTACCCAGCCTCCTCTACACTATAACTACCCAGCCTCCTTTATACTATAACTATCCAGCCTCCTCTACACTATAACTACCCAGCCTCCTCTACACTATAACTACCCAGCCTCCTCTACACCATAACTACACAGCCTCCTCTCTCTTCACTACAACTACCCAGTCTCCTCTACACTATAACTACCCAGCCTCCTCTCTTTACACTATAACTACCCAGCCTCCTCTACACCATAACTACACAGCCTCCTCTCTCTACACTATAACTACCCAGCCTCCTCTCTCTACACTATAACTACCCAGCCTCCTCTACACTATAACTACCAAGCCTCCTTTCTCTACACTATAACTACCCAGCCTCCTCACTCTACACTATAACTACCCAGCCTCCTCACTCTACACTATAACTACCCAGCCTCCTCACTCTACACTTTAACTACCTAGCCTCCTCTACACTATAACTACCCATCCTCCTCTACACTATAACTACCCAGCCTCCTCTACACTACAACTACCCATCCTCATCTACACTATAACTACCCAGCCTCCTCTCTTTACACTACAACTACCCAGCCTCCTCACTCTACACTATAACTACCCAGCCTCCTCTACACTATAACTACCCAGCCTCCTCTACACTATAACTACCCAGCCTCCTCTACACTATAACTACCCAGCCTCCTCTACACTATAACTACCCATCCTCCTCTATACTATAACAACACAGCCTCCTCTACACTATAACTACCAAGCCTCCTTTCTCTACACTATAACTACCCAGCCTCCTCACTCTACACTATAACTACCCAGCCTCCTCACTCTACACTATAACTACCCAGCCTCCTCACTCTACACTTTAACTACCTAGCCTCCTCTACACTATAACTACCCATCCTCCTCTACACTATAACTACCCAGCCTCCTCTACACTACAACTACCCATCCTCATCTACACTATAACTACCCAGCCTCCTCTCTTTACACTACAACTACCCAGCCTCCTCACTCTACACTATAACTACCCAGCCTCCTCTACACTATAACTACCCAGCCTCCTCTACACTATAACTACCCAGCCTCCTCTACACTATAACTACCCAGCCTCCTCTACACTATAACTACCCAGCCTCCTCTATACTATAACTACCCATCCTCCTCTTTACTATAAAAACCCAGCATCCTCTACACTATAACTACCCATCCTCCTCATACACTATAACTACCCAGCCTCCTCTATACTATAACTACCCATCCTCCTCTATACTATAACTACCCAGCCTCCTCTACACTATAACTACCCAGCCTCCTCTATACTATAACTACCCAGCCTTCTCTACACTATAACTACCCAGCCTCCTCTATAATATAACTAACTACCCAGCATCCTCTACACTATAACTACCCATCCTCCTCTACACTATAACTACCCAGCCTCCTCTACACTACAACTACCCAGCCTCCTCTCTACACTATAACTACCCAGCCTCCTCTCTACACTACAACTACTCAGCCTCCTTTCTCTACACCATAAGTACCCAGCCTCCTCTACACTACAACTACCCAGCCTCCTCTATACTATAACTACCCAGCCTCCTCTACACTATAACTACCCAGCCTACTCTACACAATAACTACCCAGCCTCCTCTACACTATAACTACCCAGCCTCCTCTACACTAAAACTACCCAGCCTCCTCTACACTATAACTACCCAGCCTCCTCTACACTATAACTACCCAGCCTCCTTTATACTATAACTATCCAGCCTCCTCTACACTATAACTACCCAGCCTCCTCTACACTATAACTACCCAGCCTCCTCTACACCATAACTACACAGCCTCCTCTCTCTTCACTACAACTACCCAGTCTCCTCTACACTATAACTACCCAGCCTCCTCTCTTTACACTATAACTACCCAGCCTCCTCTACACCATAACTACACAGCCTCCTCTCTCTACACTATAACTACCCAGCCTCCTCTCTCTACACTATAACTACCCAGCCTCCTCTACACTATAACTACCAAGCCTCCTTTCTCTACACTATAACTACCCAGCCTCCTCACTCTACACTATAACTACCCAGCCTCCTCACTCTACACTATAACTACCCAGCCTCCTCACTCTACACTTTAACTACCTAGCCTCCTCTACACTATAACTACCCATCCTCCTCTACACTATAACTACCCAGCCTCCTCTACACTACAACTACCCATCCTCATCTACACTATAACTACCCAGCCTCCTCTCTTTACACTACAACTACCCAGCCTCCTCACTCTACACTATAACTACCCAGCCTCCTCTACACTATAACTACCCAGCCTCCTCTACACTATAACTACCCAGCCTCCTCTACACTATAACTACCCAGCCTCCTCTACACTATAACTACCCATCCTCCTCTATACTATAACTACACAGCCTCCTCTATACTATAACTACCCATCCTCCTCTATACTATAACTACCCAGCCTCCTCTATACTATAACTACCCAGCCTCCTCTACACTAGAACTACCCATCCTCCTCTACAAAATAACTACCCAGCTTCCTCTACACTATAACTACCCAGCCTCCTCTACACCATAACTACAAAACCTCCTCTCTCTACACTACAACTACCCAGCCTCCTCTACACTATAACCAACCAGCTACCTCTACACTATAACTACCCAGCCTCCTCTCTTAACACTACAACTACCCAGCCTCCTCTACACTATAACTACCCAGCCTCCTCTACAATATAACTACCTAGCCTCCTCTACACTATAACTACCCAGCCTCCTCTACAATATAACTACCCAGCCTCCTCTACACTATAACTACCCAGCCTCCTCTACACTATAACTACCCATCCTCCTCTATACTATAACTACCCAGCCTCCTCTACACTATAACTACCCATCCTCCTCTATACTATAACTACCCATCCTCCTCTATACTATAACTACCCAGCCTCCTCTACACTATAACTACCCATCCTCCTCTATACTATAACTACCCAGCCTCCTCTACACTACAACTACCCAGCCTCCTCTACACTATAACTACCCAGCCTCCTCTACACTATAACTACCCAGCCTCCTCTACACTATAACTACCCAGCCTCCTCTATACTATAACTACCCATCCTCCTCTGTACTATAACTACCCAGCCTCCTCTATACTATAACTACCCAGCATCCTCTACACTATAACTACCCATCCTCCTCTACACTATAACTACCCAGCCTCCTCTATAATATAACTACCCATCCTCCTCTTTACTATAACTACCCAGCATCCTCTACACTATAACTACCCATCCTCCTCTACACTATAACTACCCAGCCTCCTCTATACTATAACTACCCATCCTCCTCTGTACTATAACTACCCAGCCTCCTCTATACTATAACTACCCAGCATCCTCTACACTATAACTACCCATCCTCCTCTACACTATAACTACCCAGCCTCCTCTATAATATAACTACCCATCCTACCCAGCCTCCTCTACACTAGAACTACCCATCCTCCTCTACAAAATAACTACCCAGCTTCCTCTACACTATAACTACCCAGCCTCCTCTACACCATAACTACAAAACCTCCTCTCTCTACACTACAACTACCCAGCCTCCTCTACACTATAACCAACCAGCTACCTCTACACTATAACTACCCAGCCTCCTCTCTTAACACTACAACTACCCAGCCTCCTCTACACTATAACTACCCAGCCTCCTCTACAATATAACTACCTAGCCTCCTCTACACTATAACTACCCAGCCTCCTCTACAATATAACTACCCAGCCTCCTCTACACTATAACTACCCAGCCTCCTCTACACTATAACTACCCATCCTCCTCTATACTATAACTACCCATCCTCCTCTATACTATAACTACCCAGCCTCCTCTACACTATAACTACCCATCCTCCTCTATACTATAACTACCCAGCCTCCTCTACACTACAACTACCCAGCCTCCTCTACACTATAACTACCCAGCCTCCTCTACACTAGAACTACCCATCCTCCTCTACAAAATAACTACCCAGCTTCCTCTACACTATAACTACCCATCCTCCCGTACACTATAACTACCCAGCCTCCTCTACAATATAACTACCCAGCCTCCTCTACACTATAACTACCCAGCCTCCTCTATACTATAACTACCCATCCTCCTCTGTACTATAACTACCCAGCCTCCTCAATACTATAACTACCCAGCATCCTCTACACTATAACTACCCATCCTCCTCTACACTATAACTACCCAGCCTCCTCTATAATATAACTACCCATCCTCCTCTTTACTATAACTACCCAGCATCCTCTACACTATAACTACCCATCCTCCTCTACACTATAACTACCCAGCCTCCTCTATACTATAACTACCCATCCTCCTCTGTACTATAACTACCCAGCCTCCTCTATACTATAACTACCCAGCATCCTCTACACTATAACTACCCATCCTCCTCTACACTATAACTACCCAGCCTCCTCTATAATATAACTACCCATCCTCCTCTTTACTATAACTACCCAGCCTCCTCTACACTAGAACTACCCATCCTCCTCTACAAAATAACTACCCAGCTTCCTCTACACTATAACTACCCAGCCTCCTCTACACCATAACTACAAAACCTCCTCTCTCTACACTACAACTACCCAGCCTCCTCTACACTATAATCAACCAGCTACCTCTACACTGTAACTACCCAGCCTCCTCTCTTAACACTACAACTACCCAGCCTCCTCTACACTATAACTACCCAGCCTCCTCTCTTAACACTACAACTACCCAGCCTCCTCTACAATATAACTACCTAGCCTCCTCTACACTATAACTACCCAGCCTCCTCTACAATATAACTACCCAGCCTCCTCTACACTATAACTACCCAGCCTCCTCTACACTATAACTACCCATCCTCCTCTATACTATAACTACCCAGCCTCCTCTACACTATAACTACCCAGCCTCCTCTACACTATAACTACCCAGCCTCCTCTACACTAGAACTACCCATCCTCCTCTACAAAATAACTACCCAGCTTCCTCTACACTACAACTACCCATCCTCCCGTACACTATAACTACCCAGCCTCCTCTACACTATAACTACCCAGCCTCCTCTACACTATAACTACCCAGCCTCCTCTATACTATAACTACCCATCCTCCTCTGTACTATAACTACCCAGCCTCCTCTATACTATAACTACCCAGCATCCTCTACACTATAACTACCCAGCCTCCTCTACACTATAACTACCCAGCCTCCTCTATAATATAACTACCCATCCTCCTCTTTACTATAACTACCCAGCATCCTCTACACTATAACTACCCATCCTCCTCTACACTATAACTACCCAGCCTCCTCTATACTATAACTACCCATCTTCCTCTATATTATAACTACCCAGCCTCCTCTATACTATAACTACCCAGCCTCCTCTACACTTCAACTACCCAGCCTCCTCTACACTTCAACTACCCAGCCTCCACTATACTATAACTACCCAGCATCCTCAACACTATAACTACCCATCCTCCTCTACACTATAACTACCCAGCCTCCTCTACACTACAACTACCCAGCCTCCTCTACACTATAACTACCCAGCCTCCTCTCTCTACACTACAACTACTCAGCCTCATTTCTCTACACCATAAGTACCCAGCCTCCTCTACACTACAACTACCCATTCTCCTCTATACTATAACTACCCATCCTCCTCTACACTATAACTACCCAGCCTACTCTACACTATAACTACCCAGCCTCCTCTACACTATAACTACCCAGCCTCCTCTACACTAAAACTACCCAGCCTCCTCTACACTATAACTACCCAGCCTCCTCTACACTATAACTACCCAGCCTCCTTTATACTATAACTATCCAGCCTCCTCTACACTATAACTACCCAGCCTCCTCTACACTATAACTACCCAGCCTCCTCTACACCATAACTACACAGCCTCCTCTCACTTCACTACAACTACCCAGTCTCCTCTACACTATAACTACCCAGCCTCCTCTCTTTACACTATAACTACCCAGCCTCCTCTACACCATAACTACACAGCCTCATCTCTCTACACTATAACTACCCAGCCTCCTCTCTCTACACTATAACTACCCAGCCTCCTCTACACTATAACTACCCAGCCTCCTTTCTCTACACTATAAATACCAAGCCTCCTTTCTCTACACTATAACTACCCAGCCTCCTCACTCTACACTATAACTACCCAGCCTCCTCACTCTACACTTTAACTACCCAGCCTCCTCTACACTATAACTACCCATCCTCCTCTACACTATAACTACCCAGCCTCCTCTACACTACAACTACCCATCCTCATCTACACTATAACTACCCAGCCTCCTCTCTTTACACTACAACTACCCAGCCTCTTCACTCTACACTCTAACTACCCAGCCTCCTCTACACTATAACTACCCAGCCTCCTCTATACTATAACTACCCAGCATCTTCTACACTATAACTACCCAGCATCCTCTACACTATAACTACCCAGCCTCCTCTATACTATAACTACCCATCCTCCTCTATACTATAACTACCCAGCCTCCTCTATACTATAACTACCCAGCCTCCTCTCTTTACACTACAACTTCCCAGCCTCCTCACTCTACACTATAACTACCCAGCCTCCTCTACAATATAACTACCCAGCCTCCTCTATACTATAACTACCCAGCATCTTCTACACTATAACTACCCATCCTCCTCTACACTATAACTACCCAGCCTCCTCTATACTATAACTACCCATCCTCCTCTTTACTATAACTACCCAGCATCCTCTACACTATAACTACCATCCTCCTCTATACTATAACCACCCAGCCTCCTCTATACTATAACTACCCAGCCTTCTCTACACTATAACTACCCAGCCTCCTCTATACTATAACTACCCAGCATCCTCTACACTATAACTACCCATCCTCCTCTACACTATAACTACCCAGCCTCCTCTACACTACAACTACCCAGCCTCCTCTACACTATAACTACCCAGCCTCCTCTCTCTACACTACAACTACTCAGCCTCCTTTCTCTACACCATAAGTACCCAGCCTCCTCTACACTACAACTACCCAGCATCCTCTATACTATAACTACCCAGCCTCCTCTAGACTATAACTACCCAGCCTACTCTACACTATAACTACCCAGCCTCCTCTACACTATAACTACCCAGCCTCCTCTACACTATAACTACCCAGCCTCCTCTACACTAAAACTACCCAGCCTCCTCTACACTATAACTACCCAGCCTCCTCTACACTATAACTACCCAGCCTCCTCTACACTATAACTACCCAGCCTCCTCTCTCTACACTACAACTACTCAGCCTCATTTCTCTACACCATAAGTACCCAGCCTCCTCTACACTACAACTACCCATTCTCCTCTATACTATAACTACCCATCCTCCTCTACACTATAACTACCCAGCCTACTCTACACTATAACTACCCAGCCTCCTCTACACTATAACTACCCAGCCTCCTCTACACTAAAACTACCCAGCCTCCTCTACACTATAACTACCCAGCCTCCTCTACACTATAACTACCCAGCCTCCTTTATACTATAACTATCCAGCCTCCTCTACACTATAACTACCCAGCCTCCTCTACACTATAACTACCCAGCCTCCTCTACACCATAACTACACAGCCTCCTCTCACTTCACTACAACTACCCAGTCTCCTCTACACTATAACTACCCAGCCTCCTCTCTTTACACTATAACTACCCAGCCTCCTCTACACCATAACTACACAGCCTCCTCTCTCTACACTATAACTACCCAGCCTCCTCTCTCTACACTATAACTACCCAGCCTCCTCTACACTATAACTACCCAGCCTCCTTTCTCTACACTATAACTACCAAGCCTCCTTTCTCTACACTATAACTACCCAGCCTCCTCACTCTACACTATAACTACCCAGCCTCCTCACTCTACACTTTAACTACCCAGCCTCCTCTACACTATAACTACCCATCCTCCTCTACACTATAACTACCCAGCCTCCTCTACACTACAACTACCCATCCTCATCTACACTATAACTACCCAGCCTCCTCTCTTTACACTACAACTACCCAGCCTCCTCACTCTACACTATAACTACCCAGCTCTCCTATCTACACTATAACTACCCAGCATCTTCTACACTATAACTACCCATCCTCCTCTACACTATAACTACCCAGCCTCCTCTATACTATAACTACCCATCCTCCTCTTCACTATAACTACCCAGCATCCTCTACACTATAACTACCCATCCTCCTCTACACTATAACTACCCAGCCTCCTCTATACTATAACTACCCATCCTCCTCTATACTATAACTACCCAGCCTCCTCTATACTATAACTACCCAGCCTCCTCTCTTTACACTACAACTTCCCAGCCTCCTCACTCTACACTATAACTACCCAGCCTCCTCTACACTATAACTACCCAGCCTCCTCTATACTATAACTACCCAGCATCTTCTACACTATAACTACCCATCCTCCTCTACACTATAACTACCCAGCCTCCTCTATACTATAACTACCCATCCTCCTCTTTACTATAACTACCCAGCATCCTCTACACTATAACTACCATCCTCCTCTATACTATAACCACCCAGCCTCCTCTATACTATAACTACCCAGCCTTCTCTACACTATAACTACCCAGCCTCCTCTATACTATAACTACCCAGCATCCTCTACACTATAACTACCCATCCTCCTCTACACTATAACTACCCAGCCTCCTCTACACTACAACTACCCATCTTCATCTACACTATAACTACCCAGCCTCCTCTCTTTACACTACAACTACCCAGCCTCCTCACTCTACACTATAACTACCCAGCCTCCTCTACACTATAACTACCCAGCCTCCTCTACACTATAACTACCCAGCCTCCTCTACACTATAACTACCCAGCCTCCTCTACACTATAACTACCCAGCCTCCTCTACACTATAACTACCCAGCCTCCTCTACACTATAACTACCCAGCCTCCTCTATACTATAACTACCCATCCTCCTCTTTACTATAAAAACCCAGCATCCTCTACACTATAACTACCCATCCTCCTCATACACTATAACTACCCAGCCTCCTCTATACTATAACTACCCATCCTCCTCTATACTATAACTACCCAGCCTCCTCTACACTATAACTACCCAGCCTCCTCTATACTATAACTACCCAGCCTTCTCTACACTATAACTACCCAGCCTCCTCTATAATATAACTAACTACCCAGCATCCTCTACACTATAACTACCCATCCTCCTCTACACTATAACTACCCAGCCTCCTCTACACTACAACTACCCAGCCTCCTCTCTACACTATAACTACCCAGCCTCCTCTCTACACTACAACTACTCAGCCTCCTTTCTCTACACCATAAGTACCCAGCCTCCTCTACACTACAACTACCCAGCCTCCTCTATACTATAACTACCCAGCCTCCTCTACACTATAACTACCCAGCCTACTCTACACAATAACTACCCAGCCTCCTCTACACTATAACTACCCAGCCTCCTCTACACTAAAACTACCCAGCCTCCTCTACACTATAACTACCCAGCCTCCTCTACACTATAACTACCCAGCCTCCTTTATACTATAACTATCCAGCCTCCTCTACACTATAACTACCCAGCCTCCTCTACACTATAACTACCCAGCCTCCTCTACACCATAACTACACAGCCTCCTCTCTCTTCACTACAACTACCCAGTCTCCTCTACACTATAACTACCCAGCCTCCTCTCTTTACACTATAACTACCCAGCCTCCTCTACACCATAACTACACAGCCTCCTCTCTCTACACTATAACTACCCAGCCTCCTCTCTCTACACTATAACTACCCAGCCTCCTCTACACTATAACTACCAAGCCTCCTTTCTCTACACTATAACTACCCAGCCTCCTCACTCTACACTATAACTACCCAGCCTCCTCACTCTACACTATAACTACCCAGCCTCCTCACTCTACACTTTAACTACCTAGCCTCCTCTACACTATAACTACCCATCCTCCTCTACACTATAACTACCCAGCCTCCTCTACACTACAACTACCCATCCTCATCTACACTATAACTACCCAGCCTCCTCTCTTTACACTACAACTACCCAGCCTCCTCACTCTACACTATAACTACCCAGCCTCCTCTACACTATAACTACCCAGCCTCCTCTACACTATAACTACCCAGCCTCCTCTACACTATAACTACCCAGCCTCCTCTACACTATAACTACCCATCCTCCTCTATACTATAACAACACAGCCTCCTCTATACTATAACTACCCATCCTCCTCTATACTATAACTACCCAGCCTCCTCTATACTATAACTACCCAGCCTCCTCTACACTAGAACTACCCATCCTACTCTACAAAATAACTACCCAGCTTCCTCTACACTATAACTACCCAGCCTCCTCTACACCATAACTACAAAACCTCCTCTCTCTACACTACAACTACCCAGCCTCCTCTACACTATAACCAACCAGCTACCTCTACACTATAACTACCCAGCCTCCTCTCTTAACACTACAACTACCCAGCCTCCTCTACACTATAACTACCCAGCCACCTCTACAATATAACTACCTAGCCTCCTCTACACTATAACTACCCAGCCTCCTCTACAATATAACTACCCAGCCTCCTCTACACTATAACTACCCAGCCTCCTCTACACTATAACTACCCATCCTCCTCTATACTATAACTACCCAGCCTCCTCTACACTATAACTACCCATCCTCCTCTATACTATAACTACCCATCCTCCTCTACACTATAACTACCAAGCCTCCTTTCTCTACACTATAACTACCCAGCCTCCTCACTCTACACTATAACTACCCAGCCTCCTCACTCTACACTATAACTACCCAGCCTCCTCACTCTACACTTTAACTACCTAGCCTCCTCTACACTATAACTACCCATCCTCCTCTACACTATAACTACCCAGCCTCCTCTACACTACAACTACCCATCCTCATCTACACTATAACTACCCAGCCTCCTCTCTTTACACTACAACTACCCAGCCTCCTCACTCTACACTATAACTACCCAGCCTCCTCTACACTATAACTACCCAGCCTCCTCTACACTATAACTACCCAGCCTCCTCTACACTATAACTACCCAGCCTCCTCTACACTATAACTACCCATCCTCCTCTATACTATAACAACACAGCCTCCTCTATACTATAACTACCCATCCTCCTCTATACTATAACTACCCAGCCTCCTCTATACTATAACTACCCAGCCTCCTCTACACTAGAACTACCCATCCTACTCTACAAAATAACTACCCAGCTTCCTCTACACTATAACTACCCAGCCTCCTCTACACCATAACTACAAAACCTCCTCTCTCTACACTACAACTACCCAGCCTCCTCTACACTATAACCAACCAGCTACCTCTACACTATAACTACCCAGCCTCCTCTCTTAACACTACAACTACCCAGCCTCCTCTACACTATAACTACCCAGCCACCTCTACAATATAACTACCTAGCCTCCTCTACACTATAACTACCCAGCCTCCTCTACAATATAACTACCCAGCCTCCTCTACACTATAACTACCCAGCCTCCTCTACACTATAACTACCCATCCTCCTCTATACTATAACTACCCAGCCTCCTCTACACTATAACTACCCATCCTCCTCTATACTATAACTACCCATCCTCCTCTATACTATAACTACCCAGCCTCCTCTACACTATAACTACCCATCCTCCTCTATACTATAACTACCCAGCCTTCTCTACACTACAACTACCCAGCCTCCTCTACACTATAACTACCCAGCCTCCTCTACACTATAACTACCCAGCCTCCTCTACACTATAACTACCCAGCCTCCTCTATACTATAACTACCCATCCTCCTCTGTACTATAACTACCCAGCCTCCTCTATACTATAACTACCCAGCATCCTCTACACTATAACTACCCATCCTCCTCTACACTATAACTACCCAGCCTCCTCTATAATATAACTACCCATCCTCCTCTTTACTATAACTACCCAGCATCCTCTACACTATAACTACCCATCCTCCTCTACACTATAACTACCCAGCCTCCTCTATACTATAACTACCCATCCTCCTCTGTACTATAACTACCCAGCCTCCTCTATACTATAACTACCCAGCATCCTCTACACTATAACTACCCATCCTCCTCTACACTATAACTACCCAGCCTCCTCTATAATATAACTACCCATCCTCCTCTTTACTATAACTACCCAGCCTCCTCTACACTAGAACTACCCATCCTCCTCTACAAAATAACTACCCAGCTTCCTCTACACTATAACTACCCAGCCTCCTCTACACCATAACTACAAAACCTCCTCTCTCTACACTACAACTACCCAGCCTCCTCTACACTATAACCAACCAGCTACCTCTACACTATAACTACCCAGCCTCCTCTCTTAACACTACAACTACCCAGCCTCCTCTACACTATAACTACCCAGCCTCCTCTACAATATAACTACCTAGCCTCCTCTACACTATAACTACCCAGCCTCCTCTACAATATAACTACCCAGCCTCCTCTACACTATAACTACCCAGCCTCCTCTACACTATAACTACCCATCCTCCTCTATACTATAACTACCCATCCTCCTCTATACTATAACTACCCAGCCTCCTCTACACTATAACTACCCATCCTCCTCTATACTATAACTACCCAGCCTCCTCTACACTACAACTACCCAGCCTCCTCTACACTATAACTACCCAGCCTCCTCTACACTAGAACTACCCATCCTCCTCTACAAAATAACTACCCAGCTTCCTCTACACTATAACTACCCATCCTCCCGTACACTATAACTACCCAGCCTCCTCTACAATATAACTACCCAGCCTCCTCTACACTATAACTACCCAGCCTCCTCTATACTATAACTACCCATCCTCCTCTGTACTATAACTACCCAGCCTCCTCAATACTATAACTACCCAGCATCCTCTACACTATAACTACCCATCCTCCTCTACACTATAACTACCCAGCCTCCTCTATAATATAACTACCCATCCTCCTCTTTACTATAACTACCCAGCATCCTCTACACTATAACTACCCATCCTCCTCTACACTATAACTACCCAGCCTCCTCTATACTATAACTACCCATCCTCCTCTGTACTATAACTACCCAGCCTCCTCTATACTATAACTACCCAGCATCCTCTACACTATAACTACCCATCCTCCTCTACACTATAACTACCCAGCCTCCTCTATAATATAACTACCCATCCTCCTCTTTACTATAACTACCCAGCCTCCTCTACACTAGAACTACCCATCCTCCTCTACAAAATAACTACCCAGCTTCCTCTACACTATAACTACCCAGCCTCCTCTACACCATAACTACAAAACCTCCTCTCTCTACACTACAACTACCCAGCCTCCTCTACACTATAATCAACCAGCTACCTCTACACTATAACTACCCAGCCTCCTCTCTTAACACTACAACTACCCAGCCTCCTCTACACTATAACTACCCAGCCTCCTCTCTTAACACTACAACTACCCAGCCTCCTCTACAATATAACTACCTAGCCTCCTCTACACTATAACTACCCAGCCTCCTCTACAATATAACTACCCAGCCTCCTCTACACTATAACTACCCAGCCTCCTCTACACTATAACTACCCATCCTCCTCTATACTATAACTACCCAGCCTCCTCTACACTATAACTACCCAGCCTCCTCTACACTATAACTACCCAGCCTCCTCTACACTAGAACTACCCATCCTCCTCTACAAAATAACTACCCAGCTTCCTCTACACTACAACTACCCATCCTCCCGTACACTATAACTACCCAGCCTCCTCTACACTATAACTACCCAGCCTCCTCTACACTATAACTACCCAGCCTCCTCTATACTATAACTACCCATCCTCCTCTGTACTATAACTACCCAGCCTCCTCTATACTATAACTACCCAGCATCCTCTACACTATAACTACCCAGCCTCCTCTACACTATAACTACCCAGCCTCCTCTATAATATAACTACCCATCCTCCTCTTTACTATAACTACCCAGCATCCTCTACACTATAACTACCCATCCTCCTCTACACTATAACTACCCAGCCTCCTCTATACTATAACTACCCATCTTCCTCTATATTATAACTACCCAGCCTCCTCTATACTATAACTACCCAGCCTCCTCTACACTTCAACTACCCAGCCTCCTCTACACTTCAACTACCCAGCCTCCACTATACTATAACTACCCAGCATCCTCAACACTATAACTACCCATCCTCCTCTACACTATAACTACCCAGCCTCCTCTACACTACAACTACCCAGCCTCCTCTACACTATAACTACCCAGCCTCCTCTCTCTACACTACAACTACTCAGCCTCATTTCTCTACACCATAAGTACCCAGCCTCCTCTACACTACAACTACCCATTCTCCTCTATACTATAACTACCCATCCTCCTCTACACTATAACTACCCAGCCTACTCTACACTATAACTACCCAGCCTCCTCTACACTATAACTACCCAGCCTCCTCTACACTAAAACTACCCAGCCTCCTCTACACTATAACTACCCAGCCTCCTCTACACTATAACTACCCAGCCTCCTTTATACTATAACTATCCAGCCTCCTCTACACTATAACTACCCAGCCTCCTCTACACTATAACTACCCAGCCTCCTCTACACCATAACTACACAGCCTCCTCTCACTTCACTACAACTACCCAGTCTCCTCTACACTATAACTACCCAGCCTCCTCTCTTTACACTATAACTACCCAGCCTCCTCTACACCATAACTACACAGCCTCATCTCTCTACACTATAACTACCCAGCCTCCTCTCTCTACACTATAACTACCCAGCCTCCTCTACACTATAACTACCCAGCCTCCTTTCTCTACACTATAAATACCAAGCCTCCTTTCTCTACACTATAACTACCCAGCCTCCTCACTCTACACTATAACTACCCAGCCTCCTCACTCTACACTTTAACTACCCAGCCTCCTCTACACTATAACTACCCATCCTCCTCTACACTATAACTACCCAGCCTCCTCTACACTACAACTACCCATCCTCATCTACACTATAACTACCCAGCCTCCTCTCTTTACACTACAACTACCCAGCCTCTTCACTCTACACTCTAACTACCCAGCCTCCTCTACACTATAACTACCCAGCCTCCTCTATACTATAACTACCCAGCATCTTCTACACTATAACTACCCAGCATCCTCTACACTATAACTACCCAGCCTCCTCTATACTATAACTACCCATCCTCCTCTATACTATAACTACCCAGCCTCCTCTATACTATAACTACCCAGCCTCCTCTCTTTACACTACAACTTCCCAGCCTCCTCACTCTACACTATAACTACCCAGCCTCCTCTACAATATAACTACCCAGCCTCCTCTATACTATAACTACCCAGCATCTTCTACACTATAACTACCCATCCTCCTCTACACTATAACTACCCAGCCTCCTCTATACTATAACTACCCATCCTCCTCTTTACTATAACTACCCAGCATCCTCTACACTATAACTACCATCCTCCTCTATACTATAACCACCCAGCCTCCTCTATACTATAACTACCCAGCCTTCTCTACACTATAACTACCCAGCCTCCTCTATACTATAACTACCCAGCATCCTCTACACTATAACTACCCATCCTCCTCTACACTATAACTACCCAGCCTCCTCTACACTACAACTACCCAGCCTCCTCTACACTATAACTACCCAGCCTCCTCTCTCTACACTACAACTACTCAGCCTCCTTTCTCTACACCATAAGTACCCAGCCTCCTCTACACTACAACTACCCAGCATCCTCTATACTATAACTACCCAGCCTCCTCTAGACTATAACTACCCAGCCTACTCTACACTATAACTACCCAGCCTCCTCTACACTATAACTACCCAGCCTCCTCTACACTATAACTACCCAGCCTCCTCTACACAAAAACTACCCAGCCTCCTCTACACTATAACTACCCAGCCTCCTCTACACTATAACTACCCAGCCTCCTCTACACTATAACTACCCAGCCTCCTCTCTCTACACTACAACTACTCAGCCTCATTTCTCTACACCATAAGTACCCAGCCTCCTCTACACTACAACTACCCATTCTCCTCTATACTATAACTACCCATCCTCCTCTACACTATAACTACCCAGCCTACTCTACACTATAACTACCCAGCCTCCTCTACACTATAACTACCCAGCCTCCTCTACACTAAAACTACCCAGCCTCCTCTACACTATAACTACCCAGCCTCCTCTACACTATAACTACCCAGCCTCCTTTATACTATAACTATCCAGCCTCCTCTACACTATAACTACCCAGCCTCCTCTACACTATAACTACCCAGCCTCCTCTACACCATAACTACACAGCCTCCTCTCACTTCACTACAACTACCCAGTCTCCACTACACTATAACTACCCAGCCTCCTCTCTTTACACTATAACTACCCAGCCTCCTCTACACCATAACTACACAGCCTCATCTCTCTACACTATAACTACCCAGCCTCCTCTCTCTACACTATAACTACCCAGCCTCCTCTACACTATAACTACCCAGCCTCCTTTCTCTACACTATAAATACCAAGCCTCCTTTCTCTACACTATAACTACCCAGCCTCCTCACTCTACACTATAACTACCCAGCCTCCTCACTGTACACTTTAACTACCCAGCCTCCTCTACACTATAACTACCCATCCTCCTCTACACTATAACTACCCAGCCTCCTCTACACTACAACTACCCATCCTCATCTACACTATAACTACCCAGCCTCCTCTACCCTATAACTACCCAGCCTCCTCTATACTATAACTACCCAGCATCTTCTACACTATAACTACCCATCCTCCTCTACACTATAACTACCCAGCCTCCTCTATACTATAACTACCCATCCTCCTCTTTACTATAACTACCCAGCATCCTCTACACTATAACTACCCATCCTCCTCTACACTATAACTACCCAGCCTCCTCTATACTATAACTACCCATCCTCCTCTATACTATAACTACCCAGCCTCCTCTATACTATAACTACCCAGCCTCCTCTCTTTACACTACAACTTCCCAGCCTCCTCACTCTACACTATAACTACCCAGCCTCCTCTACACTATAACTACCCAGCCTCCTCTATACTATAACTACCCAGCATCTTCTACACTATAACTACCCATCCTCCTCTACACTATAACTACCCAGCCTCCTCTATACTATAACTACCCATCCTCCTCTTTACTATAACTACCCAGCATCCTCTACACTATAACTACCATCCTCCTCTATACTATAACCACCCAGCCTCCTCTATACTATAACTACCCAGCCTTCTCTACACTATAACTACCCAGCCTCCTCTATACTATAACTACCCAGCATCCTCTACACTATAACTACCCATCCTCCTCTACACTATAACTACCCAGCCTCCTCTACACTACAACTACCCATCTTCATCTACACTATAACTACCCAGCCTCCTCTCTTTACACTACAACTACCCAGCCTCCTCACTCTACACTATAACTACCTAGCCTCCTCTACACTATAACTACCCAGCCTCCTCTATACTATAACTACCCAGCATCTACTACACTATAACTACCCATCCTCCTCTACAATATAACTACCCAGCCTCCTCTATACTATAACTACCCATCCTCCTCTTTACTATAACTACCCAGCATCCTCTACACTATAACTACCCATCCTCCTCTACACTATAACTACCCAGCCTCCTCTATACTATAACTACCCATCCTCCTCTATACTATAACTACCCAGCCTCCTCTATACTATAACTACCCAGCCTCCTCTACACTATAACTACCCAGCCTCCTCTATACTATAACTACCCAGCATCCTCTACACTATAACTACCCATCCTTCTCTACACTATAACTACCCAGCCTCCTCTACACTACAACTACCCAGCCTCCTCTACACTATAACTACCCAGCCTCCTCTCTCTACACTACAACTACTCAGCCTCCTTTCTCTAAAACATAAGTACCCAGCCTCCTCTACACTACAACTACCCAGCCTCCTCTATACTATAACTACCCAGCCTCCTCTACACTATAACTACCCAGCCTAATCTACACTATAACTACCCAGCCTCCACTACACTAAAACTACCCAGCCTCCTCTACACTATAACTACCCAGCCTCCTCTACACTATAACTACCCAGCCTCCTCTACACTATAACTACCCAGCCTCCTTTATACTATAACTATCCAGCCTCCTCTACACTATAACTACCCAGCCTCCTCTACACTATAACTACCCAGCCTCCTCTACACCATAACTACACAGCCTCCTCTCTCTTCACTACAACTACCCAGTCTCCTCTACACTATAACTACCCAGCCTCCTCTATACTATAACTACCCAGCCTCCTCTACACTATAACTACCCAGCCTCCTCTCTTTACACTATAACTACCCAGCCTCCTCTACACCATAACTACACAGCCTCCTCTCTCTACACTATAACTACCCAGCCTCCTCTACACTATAACTACCCAGCCTCCTCTACACTATAACTACCAAGCCTCCTTTCTCTACACTATAACTACCCAGCCTCCTCACTCTACACTATAACTACCCAGCCTCCTCACTCTACACTATAACTACCCAGCCTCCTCTACACTATAACTACCCATCCTCCTCTACACTATAACTACCCAGCCTCCTCTACACTATAACTACCCATCCTCATCTACACTATAACTACCCAGCCTCCTCTCTTTACACTACAACTACTCAGCCTCCTCTACACTATAACTACCCATCCTCCTCTACACTATAACTACCCAGCCTCCTCTACACTATAACTACCCATCCTCATCTACACTTTAACTACCCAGCCTCCTCTACACTATAACTACCCAGCCTCCTCACTCTACACTATAACTACCCAGCCTCCTCTACACTATAACTACACAGCCTCCTCTCTCTTCACTACAACTACCCAGCCTCCTCTACACCATAACTA
>NW_027259823.1:0-22604 GCF_045791955.1 Oncorhynchus clarkii lewisi
ACCTCCATGTGAATAAGTTTACTGTGCAACTCGCTATTCAGGTAGGATGTAATCTTTGAACTTAAAATGTATTTATTTTATTCCTATTTATAATAATTTGTTTTATAATTAGTGTTACTGTATATCATTGTTACTACGGTGGGCCTATTTATTATACATGTATTATTATTTATGTTGTAAAATAAATATCAGTAGCCTATTGCTCCCATTTGTTGAATACAGTAGGCACTAACTAGCCTTTCTTGGTAATTGCTGCAATGTAGCCTGTTCCAAACTTTTGTGAAGGTTCAAACCATTTTCGCAAGCGTTTTGTTTCATTCTGTTGAGCCATTTTCTTTGGCCAACTTAAGTTGCAACTAATGGTGTGTTTGCCACAATAGAATAATCCTGTTCGTATTTTCCATATAAAAACAACGGCTTGACTTTTGATATTACCCTAATAAAGTTTACCACTTTTGAAAAAAGTTTGTTGTGGCTACTAGCCTCCTATACTGGGGGCCCACGATCTGAAGGCGGCGCGGGAGGCCCACGATCTGAAGGCGGCGCGGGAGGCCCACGATCTGAAGGCGGCGCGGGAGGCCCACGATCTGAAGGCGGCGCGGGAGGCCCACGATCTGAAGGCGGCGCGGGAGGCCCACGATCTGAAGGCGGCGCGGGAGGCCTACAATCTGAAGGCGGCGCGGGAGGCCTACGATCTGAAGGCAGCGTGGGAGGCCTACGAGTGGGGTCACAGCCACGGAGACCAGTGTCCAGCACCCCTGGATCAAATGGGGTTAAGTGCCGTGCTCAAG
This sequence comes from Oncorhynchus clarkii lewisi, assembly GCF_045791955.1. Lineage (NCBI taxonomy): Eukaryota > Metazoa > Chordata > Actinopteri > Salmoniformes > Salmonidae > Oncorhynchus > Oncorhynchus clarkii. The sequence goes on from NW_027259823.1 coordinate 792, forward strand.
GGCACAGCGACAGATTTTTAACGTTGTCGATTGCGGGATTCAAACAAGCAACCTTTCGGTAAGTGGCCAAAACGCTCAAACCTTGAAGCTACCTGGCGTTTAGCAGACACAGTAGCCGATCTGACAAGGATAAAGAAATGCATGTCGGTGTCGTAGCATGCCGCAGTGCATGTGTGTGTGTGTACCTGTGCTTCAGCAGTGTGTGTGTGTACCTGTGCTTCAGCAGTGTGTGTGTCTGTGCTTCAGCAGTGTGTGTGTGTACCTGTGCTTCAGCAGTGTGTGTGTACCTGTGCTTCAGCAGTGTGTGTGTACCTGTGCTTCAGCAGTGTGTGTGTACCTGTGCTTCAGCAGTGTGTGTGTGTACCTGTGCTTCAGCAGTGAGTGTGTGAACCTGTGCTTCAGCAGTGAGTGTGTGTACCTGTGCTTCAGCAGTGAGTGTGTGTACCTGTGCTTCAGCAGTGAGTGTGTGTACCTGTGCTTCAGCAGTGTGTGTGTGTACCTGTGCTTCAGCAGTGTGTGTGTGTGTGTACCTGTGCTTCAGCAGTGTGTGTGTGTGTGTGTACCTGTGCTTCAGCAGTGTGTGTGTGTGTGTACCTGTGCTTCAGCAGTGTGTGTGTGTGTGTACCTGTGCTTCAGCAGTGTGTGTGTGTGTGTACCTGTGCTTCAGCAGTGTGTGTGTGTGTGTGTACCTGTACTTCAGCAGTGTGTGTGTGTGTGTGTGTACCTGTGCTTCAGCAGTGTGTGTGTGTGTGTGTGTGTGTGTGTGTACCTGTGCTTCAGCAGTGTGTGTACCTGTGCTTCAGCAGTGTGTGTGTGTGTGTGTGTGTGTGTGTGTGCTTCAGCAGTGTGTGTGTGTGTGTGTGTGCTTCAGCAGTGTGTGTGTGTGTGCTTCAGCAGTGTGTGTGTGTGTGTGTGTGTACCTGTGCTTCAGCAGTGTGTGTGTGTGTGCGTGCTTCAGCAGTGTGTGTGTGCGTGCTTCAGCAGTGTGTGTGTGCGTGCTTCAGCAGTGTGTGTGTGCGTGCTTCAGCAGTGTGTGTGTACCTGTGCGTGCTTCAGCAGTGTGTGTGTGCGTGCTTCAGCAGTGTGTGTGTGCGTGCTTCAGCAGTGTGTGTGTACCTGTGCGTGCTTCAGCAGTGTGTGTGTACCTGTGCGTGCTTCAGCAGTGTGTGTGTACCTGTGCGTGCTTCAGCAGTGTGTGTGTACCTGTGCGTGCTTCAGCAGTGTGTGTGTATCTGTGCGTGCTTCAGCAGTGTGTGTGTACCTGTGCGTGCTTCAGCAGTGTGTGTGTACCTGTGCGTGCTTCAGCAGTGTGTGTGTACCTGTGCGTGCTTCAGCAGTGTGTGTGTACCTGTGCGTGCTTCAGCAGTGTGTGTGTACCTGTGCGTGCTTCAGCAGTGTGTGTGTACCTGTGCGTGCTTCAGCAGTGTGTGTGTACCTGTGCGTGCTTCAGCAGTGTGTGTGTACCTGTGCTTCAGCAGTGTGTGTGTACCTGTGCTTCAGCAGCGTGTGTGTACCTGTGCTTCAGCAGCGTGTGTGTGTACCTGTGCTTCAGCAGCGAGTGTGTGTACCTGTGCTTCAGCAGTGTGTGTGTGTACCTGTGCTTCAGCAGTGTGTGTGTGTACCTGTGCTTCAGCAGCGAGTGTGTATACCTGTGCTTCAGCAGTGTGTGTGTGAACCTGTGCTTCAGCAGTGTGTGTGTGAACCTGTGCTTCAGCAGTGAGTGTGTGTACCTGTGCTTCAGCAGTGAGTGTGTGTACCTGTGCTTCAGCAGTGTGTGTGTGTACCTGTGCTTCAGCAGTGTGTGTGTGTACCTGTGCTTCAGCAGTGTGTGTGTGTGTGTACCTGTGCTTCAGCAGTGTGTGTGTGTGTGTACCTGTGCTTCAGCAGTGTGTGTGTGTGTGTACCTGTGCTTCAGCAGTGTGTGTGTGTGTGTACCTGTGCTTCAGCAGTGTGTGTGTGTACCTGTGCTTCAGCAGTGTGTGTGTGTGTGTACCTGTGCTTCAGCAGTGTGTGTGTGTGTGTACCTGTGCTTCAGCAGTGTGTGTGTGTGTGTGTACCTGTGCTTCAGCAGTGTGTGTGTGTGTGTGTACCTGTGCTTCAGCAGTGTGTGTGTGTGTGTGTGTGTGTACCTGTGCTTCAGCAGTGTGTGTGTGTGTGTGTGCGTGTGTGCTTCAGCAGTGTGTGTGTGTGTGCTTCAGCAGTGTGTGTGTGTGTGCTTCAGCAGTGTGTGTGTGTGTGCTTCAGCAGTGTGTGTGTGTGTGCTTCAGCAGTGTGTGTGTGTGTGCTTCAGCAGTGTGTGTGTGTGTGCTTCAGCAGTGTGTGTGTGTGTGCTTCAGCAGTGTGTGTGTGTGTGTGTGTGTGTACCTGTGCTTCAGCAGTGTGTATGTGTGTGTGTGCTTCAGCAGTGTGTGTGTGTGTGTGTGCTTCAGCAGTGTGTGTGTGTGTGCTTCAGCAGTGTGTGTGTGTGTGCTTCAGCAGTGTGTGTGTGTGTGCTTCAGCAGTGTGTGTGTGCGTACCTGTGCTTCAGCAGTGTGTGTGTGCGTACCTGTGCTTCAGCAGTGTGTGTGTGCGTGCTTCAGCAGTGTGTGTGTGCGTGCTTCAGCAGTGTGTGTGTGCGTGCTTGCTTCAGCAGTGTGTGTGTACCTGTGCGTGCTTCAGCAGTGTGTGTGTACCTGTGCGTGCTTCAGCAGTGTGTGTGTACCTGTGCGTGCTTCAGCAGTGTGTGTGTACCTGTGCGTGCTTCAGCAGTGTGTGTGTACCTGTGCGTGCTTCAGCAGTGTGTGTGTACCTGTGCGTGCTTCAGCAGTGTGTGTGTACCTGTGCGTGCTTCAGCAGTGTGTGTGTACCTGTGCGTGCTTCAGCAGTGTGTGTGTGTACCTGTGCGTGCTTCAGCAGTGTGTGTGTACCTGTGCGTGCTTCAGCAGTGTGTGTGTACCTGTGCGTGCTTCAGCAGTGTGTGTGTACCTGTGCGTGCTTCAGCAGTGTGTGTGTACCTGTGCGTGCTTCAGCAGTGTGTGTGTACCTGTGCGTGCTTCAGCAGTGTGTGTGTACCTGTGCGTGCTTCAGCAGTGTGTGTGTACCTGTGCGTGCTTCAGCAGTGTGTGTGTACCTGTGCGTGCTTCAGCAGTGTGTGTGTACCTGTGCGTGCTTCAGCAGTGTGTGTGTACCTGTGCGTGCTTCAGCAGTGTGTGTGTACCTGTGCGTGCTTCAGCAGTGTGTGTGTACCTGTGCGTGCTTCAGCAGTGTGTGTGTACCTGTGCGTGCTTCAGCAGTGTGTGTGTACCTGTGCGTGCTTCAGCAGTGTGTGTGTACCTGTGCGTGCTTCAGCAGTGTGTGTGTACCTGTGCGTGCTTCAGCAGTGTGTGTGTACCTGTGCGTGCTTCAGCAGTGTGTGTGTACCTGTGCGTGCTTCAGCAGTGTGTGTGTACCTGTGCGTGCTTCAGCAGTGTGTGTGTACCTGTGCGTGCTTCAGCAGTGTGTGTGTACCTGTGCGTGCTTCAGCAGTGTGTGTACCTGTGCGTGCTTCAGCAGTGTGTGTGTACCTGTGCTTCAGCAGTGTGTGTGTACCTGTGCTTCAGCAGTGTGTGTGTACCTGTGCTTCAGCAGTGTGTGTGTACCTGTGCTTCAGCAGTGTGTGTGTACCTGTGCTTCAGCAGTGTGTGTGTACCTGTGCTTCAGCAGTGTGTGTGTACCTGTGCTTCAGCAGTGTGTGTGTACCTGTGCTTCAGCAGTGTGTGTGTACCTGTGCTTCAGCAGTGTGTGTGTACCTGTGCTTCAGCATTGTGTGTGTACCTGTGCTTCAGCAGTGTGTGTGTACCTGTGCTTCAGCAGTGTGTGTGTGTACCTGTGCTTCAGCAGTGTGTGTGTGTACCTGTGCTTCAGCAGTGTGTGTGTGTACCTGTGCTTCAGCAGTGTGTGTGTGTACCTGTGCTTCAGCAGTGTGTGTGTGTACCTGTGCTTCAGCAGTGTGTGTGTGTACCTGTGCCTCAGCAGCGAGTGTGTGTACCTGTGCTTCAGCAGTGTGTGTGTGTACCTGTGCTTCAGCAGCGAGTGTGTGTACCTGTGCTTCAGCAGTGTGTGTGTGTACCTGTGCTTCAGCAGTGTGTAAACCCAGACCATGGCTATAATGAAGAAAACTCCAGCCATGAAGATGTAGAGACGAGGGAGAGGGATCTCTGCTGCTGACAGGTAACCTCCTGGGTTCTTCTCCGTCACCTCCACCTGGACACACACACACACACACACTCAGAAAACACTAAGAAATGAAAACACTAACAAGGTAATACAGAACACCACTCACGTTGAGAGTGTAGGGGCGGTTGTTCCCTGGCAGAATGTTCTCGCAGTAGTGGAAGTCGAGGTTGTACAGGCCCTCATCCAACTGGCCAATCACCATGTGGAACTGTGGAGAGGGAGGAGCCAAGGTCAGCTGTCACTCAAATAAACACCCAGCAGTGTGAGAGTTGAACAATGTGTGGAAGACTAAAAGCTGTGGAAAGGTTGGAGAATTATTTGACAGTGTCTGTAAAAAGGTTGTTTTAAGGTTTTGCGGAAGATGTTTTGAAGGTATTTAAACGTTGTGTAAAGGTTGTGTTAAGGTTAGTGGACTCACCCTGAAGCTGTAGGAGCCATTGATTTTCTGCACATCCAGAGTCAGCCCGTTGATCCGCCCCGTCTGGCGAAACATAGTCAGAAGTTACACACAAAGAGAGAGAGAGAGAGAGAGAAACACACACACAGAGAGAAACACACACAGAGAGAGAGAGAGAGAAACACACACACACACAGAGAGAGAAACACACAAAGAGAGAGAGACACACACACAGAGAGAGAGACACACACAGAGAGAGAGAGAGAAACACACAAAGAGAGAGCGACACACACACAGAGAGAGAAAGAGAGACACACACAAGCTTGGTAGATTTTTTAGTCTCCATTTTGTCCAACTCCGCCTTTACTTTTTCCTCCTTGGGTTCTGGCTTCTTTTCCTCCTTCGTCCCCTCCTCTTTCAGCTCTGCATCTTTCTTCATTTCCTCCTTCGTCCCCTCCTCCTTCAGCACTACATCTGTCTTCTTTTCCTCCTTCGTCCCCTCCTCCTTCAGCACTACATCTGTCTTCTTTTCCTCCTTCGTCCCCTCCTCCTTCAGCACTACATCTGTCTTCTTTTCCTCCTTCGTCCCCTCCTCCTTCAGCACTACATCTGTCTTCATTTCCTCCTTCGTCCCCTCCTCCTTCAGCACTACATCTTTCTTCATTTCCTCCACATTACTCTTCTGTACTGTCACTTTCAAGTCATTGACAGTTGCTCTTCTTCTCCTGGAACCTGAACACACAGCCAATCAGAAGACAGCACATAATGATGACGATAATGATGGATGCAACGTGAATAAACTCTAACCTTGATACTCTGTAGTCAGGTTATTATACAAAGACAACCCTACTCTGTAGTCAGGTTACATATAAAGACAACCCTACTCTGTAGTCAGGTTACATATAAAGACAACACTACTCTGTAGTCAGGTTACATATAAAGACAACCCTACAGGTTATATATAAAGACAACCCTACTCTGTAGTCAGGTTACATATAAAGACAACCCTACAGGTTATATATAAAGACAACCCTACTCTGTAGTCAGGTTACATATAAAGACAACCCTACAGGTTATATATAAAGACAACACTACTCTGTAGTCAGGTTATTATACAAAGACAACCCTACTCTGTAGTCAGGTTACATATAAAGACAACCCTACTCTGTAGTCAGGTTATATATAAAGACAACACTACTCTGTAGTCAGGTTATATATAAAGACAATCCTACAGGTTATATATAAAGACAACCCTACTCTGTAGTCAGGTTACATATAAAGACAACCCTACAGGTTATATATAAAGACAACCCTACTCTGTAGTCAGGTTACATATAAAGACAACCCTACTCTGTAGTCAGGTTATATATAAAGACAACCCTACTCTGTAGTCAGGTTACATATAAAGACAACCCTACTCTGTAGTCAGGTTACATATAAAGACAACCCTACTCTGTAGTCAGGTTACATATAAAGACAACCCTACTCTGTAGTCAGGTTACATGTAAAGACAACCCTACTCTGTAGTCAGGTTATATATATATATAAAGACAACCCTACTCTGTAGTCAGGTTATATATAAAGACAACCCTACTCTGTAGTCAGGTTATATATAAAGACAACCCTACTCTGTAGTCAGGTTACATATAAAGACAACCCTACTCTGTAGTCAGGTTACATATAAAGACAACCCTACTCTGTAGTCAGGTTACATATAAAGACAACCCTACTCTGTAGTCAGGTTATATATAAAGACAACCCTACTCTGTAGTCAGGTTATATATAAAGACAACCCTACTCTGTAGTCAGGTTATATATAAAGACAACCCTACTCTGTAGTCAGGTTACATATAAAGACAACCCTACAGGTTATATATAAAAAGACAACCCTACTCTGTAGTCAGGTTATATATATATATAAAGACAACCCTACTCTGTAGTCAGGTTACATATAAAGACAACCCTACAGGTTACATATAAAGACAACCCTACTCTGTAGTCAGGTTATATATAAAGACAACCCTACTCTGTAGTCAGGTTATATATAAAGACAACCCTACTCTGTAGTCAGGTTATATATATAAAGACAACCCTACTCTGTAGTCAGGTTACATATAAAGACAACCCTACAGGTTATATATAAAGACAACCCTACTCTGTAGTCAGGTTACATATAAAGACAACCCTACTCTGTAGTCAGGTTATATATAAAGACAACCCTACTCTGTAGTCAGGTTATATATAAAGACAACCCTACAGGTTATATATAAAGACAACCCTACAGGTTACATATAAAGACAACCCTACTCTGTAGTCAGGTTACATATAAAGACAACCCTACTCTGTAGTCAGGTTACATATAAAGACAACCCTACTCTGTAGTCAGGTTACATATAAAGACAACACTACTCTGTAGTCAGGTTACATATAAAGACAACACTACTCTGTAGTCAGGTTACATATAAAGACAACCCTACAGGTTATATATAAAGACAACCCTACTCTGTAGTCAGGTTATATATAAAGACAACACTACTCTGTAGTCAGGTTATATATAAAGACAACCCTACTCTGTAGTCAGGTTATATATAAAGACAACACTACTTTGTAGTCAGGTTATATATAAAGACAACCCTACTCTGTAGTGCTTTTTGGGTTGGGTTCTCCCTGTAGTTCAGGCCCCCCAGACAGCACACGATCACATAAGTCTTTCCTTCAATCATTATTTATGACAAGAAACAGTAGCTACTCAGCCTCATGGCAAAATGTGTAGAACAGCGTGAAATTAACTCATGAATTCTTGAAAGTTGAGACTGAAAGTGTGAAATTTTATAGAGGGAAAACATTTGCTTGGGGAATTTTCCTTTTACTTTCAATATTATTAATTTCCATTTTGGTTCTTATTCCTGGAAATTCTCTTTTTTTGGTGCAAAGGATCTCAATTGCAAATGCTCATAAAAAAAAAAGGGCAATAATGAATATTAACTGACAAAATATTGTATGTAGTTTCTTGCAAAAGCCCTAAAAGAATATTTCTCTTAAAACTGATTCCTAAAAGATTTGTCCAGAGACTTAGTCAACTCCGTCAGATTAAACTAAAATCGAAAAAAATGAGTCAGGAATACGCAGGGACAGCTATACTATAAGGACCCTGTTTTGAATGACCTCAGTACATGCAGAGCAGCAAGACCACTCATGGTCTGTAAAGTTCATCATGTTCTGTACACTCAGTGTAATATATATATTTCAAATTAATATTCAGACAAATATTTGTGGGGAAAAAAGTTGACATTGTCCCATCTTTCAAGTATCTCTAAGCTCTAAAACAGCAAAATGTTTCTCTCAGCCTCATGTCAAAATGTGTAAAATAGCCATGAGACTATAGCATATAAAACGACAGTTCTTTCTGCACCATGACAACAACCCCCCCCCCTCCCACCCCCTCCCGGGGGACTACACTACGTCACTGTGTTGTATTGAAGGGAGGTAAATAGTGCTGACCTGAGTCTTCAGTGAGTGTCTTGTCTGTCTTCAGCTGGGTCAAGACGCTGTCCTGGTCTCCAGAAGACCTCACATTGACTCTACAGAAGAGAGGAGGACACAAACAGTTGGTTTTTGACACACACACACACACACACACGTATTCACTAGACACAAAAACACAGCTAATTTCATCTCTCTCAGACAACCGTACCTGAGGTTGTTGGTGTCAATGAGGAAGAGGAAGAAGGGCTCAACACCGCTGTGTTTGCTGAGCGGACACACCGCCGTCTCCTCCGCCTGGAGAACAAACATTACAACATTACTACACAACCTTGTACAAACTTACCACAACCGTTCAGAAACATTACATTAGACCTATATGAACCCTGAAAGAACATCTCAAGAACAGCAGACCCTTTTCCTTTCTTCCTGAGTCAATCAAAATTCGCCTAGACCTATCGTCAAGTTGCTAGGTAACATGACTGAACAACATTGTTTGTTATCAAAACAATAACAAGCGACCCGGGGAAAAGTTTAAAACGCCCCGTGACACGGTTTGTGAAATTATATCAAATGTGAGCAAAAAATAAATAAATCACACAGGAAGAAATACAGTAGCTCCAGTAATAGAAGTAATTTAGTCATTTTCTGAACCGTTTCATCTAGAGAAGCTGTTTTCTTTGCTGTAAAACTGTTTTCTCTCTGGTATTGCTGCTCGACAGCAAACGTGCAAAGCCTATCAGACTGGCGTGGCCTGTGTGCTCTTGGTTATACCAGGGATTAAATGATAACCAACTTTGCTCACTCTGCTCCAATGTATCAAATGTATCAAGTGTAAGAGCAGAAGAATGATCAGGGGCTGCATCCCCCACTCGCCATCACGGCTACAAACTGATGGAGGAATAGATGAGCAGGAAGAGCTGACGGAGAGGAGCAGGTGAGTGAGGTCAGGTACGGGATGAGACCGGCAGATTGCAGCACACGTGATATGAAAGTGAAGTGGACATTGTTGGACCGGCGCATATAAGAGACTAGTTGCTGTTGCTTTTAAACATTTCACCCATTTTATAAAACACAACTTTCTAATCATTTTACAACACGACCCAGCGGCTTCTTTAGATCGTAAGGCAGAAAAAAATGTGGTTAATGTCAAATGAAACGGTACTAAAACAATTTATTATCTAGTATATTTACTGATAGTAAAACATAAATGGGAGTTTCTCAATATGCATACTACCGTGCTACAAGTGCTTTCTCCGAGGTTTTTCTTGTGAGGACGAGTGTGGAGAACACATAAAACAAGTACATTTCAGCAGCACTTTCACTCCCCCCCGTGTATTACCTCGCGCCGCTCCTCCCCCTCGTGTATTACCTCGCGCCGCTCCTCCCCCTCGTGTATTACCTCGCGCCGCTCCTCCCCCTCGTGTATTACCTCGCGCCGCTCCTCCCCCTCGTGTATTACCTCGCGCCGCTCCTCCCCCTCGTGTATTACCTCGCGCCGCTCCTCCCCCTCGTGTATTACCTCGCGCCGCTCCTCCCCCTCGTGTATTACCTCGCGCCGCTCCTCCCCCTCGTGTATTACCTCGCGCCGCTCCTCCCCCTCGTGTACCTCGCGCCGCTCCTTACCTCGCGCCGCTCCTCCCCCTCGTGTATTACCTCGCGCCGCTCCTCCCCCTCGTGTATTACCTCGCGCCGCTCCTCCCCCTCGTGTATTACCTCGCGCCGCTCCTCCCCTCGTGTATTACCTCGCGCCGCTCCTCCCCCTCGTGTATTACCTCGCGCCGCTCCTCCCCCTCGTGTATTACCTCGCGCCGCTCCTCCCCCTCGTGTATTACCTCGCGCCGCTCCTCCCCCTCGTGTATTACCTCGCGCCGCTCCTCCCCCTCGTGTATTACCTCGCGCCGCTCCTCCCCCTCGTGTATTACCTCGCGCCGCTCCTCCCCCTCGTGTATTACCTCGCGCCGCTCCTCCCCCTCGTGTATTACCTCGCGCCGCTCCTCCCCCTCGTGTATTACCTCGCGCTGCTCCTCCCCCTCGCGTATTACCTCGCGCTGCTCCTCCCCCTCGCGTATTACCTCGCGCTGCTCCTCCCCCTCGCGTATTACCTCACGCTTCACTTCCCCGTTCACTGAACCTTCTCCCAGCCAGGACAATGGCAACAATAGAGACCAAAACAAGATATACACAAAGCAAAAGTCTTACTTCATAACTATCAGCTAGCTAGCTATATGTGAATCGTAATAATGTAGTTAGATAGTTTAACAGGCAAAAATGACCTAAGACTAATGTTAAGTAAGGTAGATTCAAGTCTTTGTGGCTAGCTAGCTAACAGTAGTAGCTAGCTAGCAGTAGTAGCTAGCTAGCAGTAGTAGCTAGCTAGCTAACGTTAGCCCTATTGAATTACTATGGGCTTGCGATCTACGCTCACTACAGTGGGTATCGTGGGCCGGCAAACATGCCAAAATGAACACGTGTATTTATTAAACGTATCAAGACCAAATATTGTACTCAGGGAACATATGAGAGGTGAATAGGCAACATCTGCTTCAGATTAAATCATTTTTATACTTTTTTTTTTTACCAACGTTTTTTTCTTGGGTTATTTCATATTTCTGTTCATTCTTTCCATCGACGCGTGATATTTTGATATGTCAAAATACGAACAAAAATATGGAACAAATGGAATACACATCGGAGAAGTGCCCTTCACGCTCTGTTTCACTTGGATTTGGACTCATGTTTCCACCCTCCAGTGCTCGAAGCGCAGTAGATTGCATTTTGAGAAACACCAAATGTCTCACATAGTAGTCTATATATATCTCACCTTATCTACTTGATAGTGAAACCAATACCATGGTATTGTTGAACATTCGATTTTGATTGGCTGGCGGGTCGTTCTAGAGAGTGCATTCATTTCAGATAACGGAAGAGTTGCAAAAGTGATTTGGTTTGATGAGATCTACTCACTGTGTAGGACAGCACGCCATTAACACGAGACTTGGAGAGACTGAATCCCACCTGTATGGAGAGAGAAAACAATGATACAATTCACTAACTGGAGACAATATAGCCAGAGATGAAGCTGCACACACATCAGTTGTTCTTACAGGGTGCTTGCTGTTGCCCTCGGGCAGTCTCAGGGAGAGAACGTTGACGTCCAGGGTTCCGTTGGCAAAGAAACCAAAGGTGTTGAGATGAACCACAAATCTAGAGTCATTCTGAAAGAGAGAGGTGGAGGGAGAGATGGAGGGGAGGGAGAGAGAAAGAGGTGGAGGGGAGGGAGAGAAAGTGGTGGAGGGGAGGGAGAGAAAGTGGTGGAGGAGAGGGAGAGAAAGTGGTGGAGGAGAGGGAGAGAAAGTGGTGGAGGAGAGGGAGAGAAAGTGGTGGGGGGAGAAAGTGGTGGGGGGGAGAAAGTGGTGGGGGGGAGAAAGTGGTGGAGGGGGGAGAGAAAGAGGTGGAGGGGGGAGAGAAAGAGGTGGAGGGGGGAGAGAAAGAGGTGTAGGGGAGGGAGAGAAAGTGGTGGGGGGAGAGAAAGTGGTGGGGGGAGAGAAAGTGGTGGGGGGGGGGAGAGAAAGTGGTGGAGGGGGGAGAGAAAGAGGTGGAGGGGGGAGAGAAAGAGGTGGAGGGGGGAGAGAAAGAGGTGGAGGGGGGAGAGAAAGAGGTGGAGGGGGAGAGAAAGAGGTGGAGGGGGGGAGAGAAAGAGGTGGGGGGCAAGAGGGATGGGGGGGCAAGAGGGATGGGGGAGAGACAGGTTGGAGGGAGGAAGAGAGGGAGGTGGAGGGAGAGATGGAAGGGAGAGAGAGGGAGATGGAGGGGAGACGGGTTGGAGGGGAAGGATGGGGCAAGGGGGCAAAAGGGATGGGAGGGAGACAGGTTGGAGGGAGGAAGAGAGTTGGGGGGGAGGCCGATGAGGGGAGAAAGAATGAGGGAGAGAGGTGGCATTTGTTATCCAAGTATGACAAATATCAATGTGAAAAATGTATCAATTTATTTTTTACCTTTATTTAACTAGGCATGTCAGTTAAGAACTATTTCTTATTTTCAGGGGCAGGATGACAGATTTGTACCTTGTCGGCTCGGAGATTCGAACCTTTCGTTTACTAGTCTAACCACTAGGCTACCCTGCCTCCCCATCACGAGAACATCGAGGCTGTAGACAGTGTATCTAGCTGAATGCGTTAACATCTCAGCTGATGTAACGTTAGCCAGCCAGCTAACTAACCATTTTCTAGTTGTTTAGCTGCAACGTTTCTTTGACAGTCCAAGTGTAAAATCACAGACACATTAAAAGGTTGCCTAGTTAGCCAGCCAACTAAATAGCTGGCTAAGTTAAGTGATTTATAGTAGCTAGCAAACAGTTGCAGAAATCCCCTGACGTAGGTGCTAAACAAGTGCTACACGTTAGCCAGCTGCTGAAAAGGGAAAAACATTGCTACCACTATCCCAAGTTCGCATATTATTGGCTATAAGTACACATTACCTGAGAACACACAGTATATGAAGTAACGTTAAAGCAAGGTTGGTGTTATTTTACCTTTAGGGCGAGTTTGTGTCTTCTTGCTTCGCAAAAGACCAGCACGAGTACGAAAACCGCTAAACCAACGCCCCCATGTCGTCCCATGGTAGCTCACTAGACGGCTGGTAATATGTTACACAACTAGAGTATACACCTATTCACTACAGAATAAATTATATTCTTTGATAACGAGTGAAAATAATCAATTTACCAAAACTATTTTGCTTCCCTAGTTCACACTTCCTGGTATCATTGCTACTTACACGTCACCAGAGTAACCGGTGCCCACTCTGCTGCGGTGCTCCCAGGCGGAGGGAGGGTGTAGGACAACAGAAAACACCAGCTAAGGTTTTAAACAGTCTTTTCTTCAAAGACTGAATTATCGTTTCCTGAGAAATAATTACTGTTGTCAATGTTTGTTCTCAATGCATCAGTCAGGTTTAGACTAAAATAAGTCAGTCCAATATGATGATGATGGTGACTGCACTTTGTGACCTGTGACCACAATAATCTCCTAATAACAGTTTTTCTTAATTCAATGAAATATTTTATTAATTAATGAATGGATCAGATAAATGTGTTTGTGTAGGGATAATGACGTGGAAATATTAAAAGCTTAAAAATATATACAAATACCTTTATATACCAGTGTAGTCTACTATAAATCAAATCAAACGTTTATTAATCACATGCACAGAATACAGCGGGTGTAAATGGCACAGTGAAATGCAAGCTCCTATGCACAAAACATATCTCCCTTAAAGCTCTGAGGAAGGCCGTGAGGCCGAAATGTAAAGCTTACTAAAGAGCAGTGATACTATCAAGAGCAGTGATACTATCAAGAGCAGTGATACTATCAAGAGCAGTGATACTATCAAGAGCAGTGATACTATCAAGAGCAGTGATACTATCAAGAGCAGTGCGTGGGTTCTTTCTTTTTTTTCTCTCTCATCTTATTCAACCATTAAAAAGCAAAGTCCCTGAGCAGTGACTTCACCTGAGACATGAAGCTAATTCAAGACGGTTAAAGGGATTCTCCGGTACTTCTGCATACTTTTCAGCCAGTAGTTCTGAAAGTAGGCCTCAGGGCCAAAAGTGGTCCTCAAAACTGTCATAATACCTCATATGTGCAGATATGTTCACCACGTCATTACTCTCTCTCTCTCTCTCTCTCTCGCTGCTGTGTGTGATTCTTGCTAGTTGTCAGTCAAATGGTGAGGCTGAATCTCATTGTCTGGAACTCAAATTGCTAGAGGTTGGCCCACGTGGGGGGGAAATGTATGGAAAATGGCACAACACAGCTTCCAGAAAACAGTGGCTTTCAAAGCAGGTATTTCACACGTTGACACACCCAGCCCAAAGCGGGAGGTTTAAGAAATACTAACTAGTTCCCAAAGTACCGAAGCATGTCTTTAAACATTCATAATGTTGCAGCTCGATAGCCTCTCGTTTATGACAATACATCCTTCATTTACATTGGACATTTTCAGTTGTTTAGCAGACGCTATTATCCAGAGTGACATCCAGAGCATTTCAACTGAGGTAACATACATTACAGATATTAGGATTAAAAAATACTTACTAGTTCGCAAACGTTCATAATGTTGCAGATAGCTAGCATATCTAATTTAAGATAATACATCCTTCATTTACATTTGAGTTATTTAGCTATCAAACAGAGTGAGACCAGAGCATTTTAACTGAGGTAAGTAAGACAACCACATATTACAGTCACAGTGATGTATTTTGTGAACAGTCCATGATTTGCATTTGAAAAGCTCTTAATTACTTTCACTCTCTGGGGGGGGTGGGGGGGGGGGTCAAATACTTATGTCATGCAATACATTTTCTGGATTTTTGTTTTAGATTCCGTCTTTCACAGTTGAAGTGTACCTATGATACAAATTACAGACCTCTACATGCTTTATAAGTAGGAAAACCTGCAAAATCAGCAGTGTGTCAAATACTTGTTCTCCCCACTGTATATGTACTGTATACAGTACCAGTCCACAGTTTGGACACACCTACTCATTCAAGGGCTTTTCTTTATTTTACTATGTTCTACATTGTAGAATAATAGTGAAGACATCAAAACTATGAAATAACACATATGGAATCAAGTAGTAACCAAAAAAGTGTTAAACTAATCCAAATATATTTATATTTGAGATACTTCAAAGTATCCATCCTTTGCCTTGATGACAGCTTTGACCTTCCCCAGATCTGTGCCTCGACACCATCCTGTCTCTGAGCTCTACGGACAGTTCCTTCCACCGCTTGTCTTGGTTTTTGCTCTGACATGTGCTGTCAACTGTGGAACATTATATAGACAGGTGTGTGCCTTTCCAAATGTCCAGTCAATTACATTTACCACAGGTGGACTCCAATCGAGTTGTAGAAACATCCCAAGGATGATCAATGGAAAAAGGATGCACCTGAGCTCAATTTCTAGTCACATAGCAAAGTGTCTGAATACCTATTTAAAAATTGTATTTAAAAATTTTTTTTTAATACATTTGCTAAATGTCTAAAAACCTGTTTTCACTTTGTCATTATGGGGTATTGTGTGGAGATTGAGGATTATTATAATTTTGTATGCATTTTAGAATGAGGCTGTAACGTAACAAAATGTAGAAAAAGGGAAGGGGTCTGAATGCACTGTAAGTATCGTTATAATATTGTATTGTGAGGTCCCTGGTAATTCCCAGCCCAACTAATGCAGTGTAGCCTACTATAAATACAATTAAATATAACTTTTATTAAATACACGCATAGGATACAGCGGGTGTAAAGGATATAGCGAAACACTTACTAGCATGTTCTTTCCTACACACAAAGATATACAAATAGTTCCCTTATCTGACCATTAATGAATGTGGCATAATATCAAGGGTCAATTTTCGGTTCAAAAAAATAACAAACCACTTTAACAACTCTCTAATTCATAGAGCTATGGATACAAGGACTGACCATCCATAATATCCACATGATAGTTCATGCTGAGGCTTAGTGTTTATTCTTTTTTAATATATTTTTTTTACAATTCTATTGTTTACAAACAATTGATTAAAACAAGGTTATATTTTGGCCTCTGATGGGGAATGGCAGTTGAACTAAGCTCATGAGGCACATAAGTTATATTCTTCAATAATCAATGAAAAATCTATGAAATAATATTTCTCATTATCATCCATTTAAATCTCAGATTGCTCCTGCTTTAGATAAACACTTTTCACTACATTTCTATATGGAAGCCACTGATTTGATCATCTCAAGTCTGGTTGATCTTCACGGACAGATGGACGAACAGCAGCAGTAGGAGCTGCAGGCCTATGAGGCTGGACCCTGACAGGAGCTGCTGGTACTGATGCCACAGGCCCATGGGGTTGGAACTGGACAGGAGTTGCTGGTACTGGTGCCACAGGCCCGTGGGGTTGGAACTGGACAGGAGCTGCTGGTACTGGTGCCACAGGCCCATGAGGCTGGACCTGGGCGGGGCCTGCTGGTACTGGTGCCACAGGCCCATGGGGTTGGAACTGGACATGAGCTGCTGGTACTGGTGCCACAGGCCCATGGGGTTGGAACTGGACATGAGCTGCTGGTACTGGTGTAACAGGCCCGTGGGGTTGGACCTGGACAGGAGCTGCAGGTGTAACACATAATACATTTTACAACACAGAACCATTAGGAGAATTTTAGTTTTTTTTCAAATGGGATTTCCTCATATTATCATTGTTTGTGATGAGGTGGCCATCAGGGAGGAGACTAATAGAACTAGAAGACTTGATGAGAACATTTCATCATAATTCAATAACAGCAACACCTGTAGTTCTACTTCTATTCCTAATGCTACTTCTTCCTACACCACATGTCAGAGTTCATTTGAGTTTAGCTCTAAATGTCCATTACCTAGAAGGCAGAGACATCTCTCCCATTCATTACTGCCCTGTTCTATCAGAAGAATATCAAACTCTTAAACAAAATGTTGCTTACACACCCCCCGGTCCACGCTGTTAACCCCCCCCCCCCCGGTCCACGCTGTTAACCCCCCCCCCCCGGTCCACGTTGTTACCCCACCCCCTGGGTCATGCTGTTACCCCACCCCCTAACCCACCACCCGGTCCGCGTTGTTAACCCACCACCCGGTCCGCGTTGTTAACCCACCACCCGGTCCGCGTTGTTAACCCACCACCCGGTCCGCGTTGTTAACCCACCCCCCGGTCCGCGTTGTTAACCCACCCCCTGGCCCACGCTGTTAACCCACCCCCTGGTCCACGCTGTTAACCCACCCCCTGGTCCATGCTGTTAACCCAAAAGTGGGTATATAGTATTTAAAGTGAGCTAGGCTACACTGCAGGCAAGATCCAATGTCTCTATACAACATCATTCATTTAACAACACAGAACCACGAGGATAATTTGAGTTCTTCACATGTGATTTCCTCATAGTATCATTGTTTATGATGAGGAAACCATCGGTGATGAGACAAGTAGTAGGTTTGATGAGAACCGTTACCTGAAGAGGGAACTTCTGTTGGGGAGACTGTGGATGAGAAAGAGAAGGTGTTGTACTATGTAGTAAAATAACGATGTATCATAATTCATCTAATTTAATCAACAACAACGATATGACTACTACTACTACTATTACTACTACTACTGCAATCACTACTACTACTACTGTTATCACTACTACTACTACTACAATGACTGTTACTAATGTAATGTAAAATGTCAATGTAAAATGCTAC
Organism: Oncorhynchus clarkii lewisi; assembly: GCF_045791955.1. NCBI lineage: Eukaryota > Metazoa > Chordata > Actinopteri > Salmoniformes > Salmonidae > Oncorhynchus > Oncorhynchus clarkii. Next base: position 18,132 of record NW_027259823.1, read on the forward strand.
TATTAGTTATATTGTAACTCCTACTCTCTCTGAGTTTCAGTTACCTGGTAGTGAAACAAGGCGGTCCCATACACGTTCATTTTCAGGACCGCCATGTTCTTCCAGAAGAAGATACACTTCTTCAACAACAGTTTTTAAACGCAACTGAAATGTCAGCATGTAGTTTGTATAGGAATCATAATCCACAAACTCTGCTTTCTGAAGAGAAAAAAAAGTGTAAGTATCAAGTCAAACAGAATTGTATGTGATTTCTATATCTTATCAAGGTAGCATCACAAAAATGATTTAAGTCTTAGCTCATATTTATTAGACTACCTTTGGATCTATGTGATGTTCATCTGTTAGATCGGTGGAGAGGGTGTATTCTTCGTCCGGGGTTAGTCTACAGTTAGGATTTATTTCCATGTATATTTCTCTGTCTCCATTCCTTGTCCTCCTGGTCTTACACACCTTGAGAGGATTGGAAATGGTTTGGAACACACTGTCATGATTTAGTAGCAGTACCTGAAACATGGAAGCCCAAATGTCGCCCTCGGATCTTGAGGGTATCATCTTGATGTAATGGTCTGGATTCACCATTTACAATTGCATTACACCCCAAAATATTGTTCTGTGGCAAAAGGTGAGTTCAACAGTGCATATTTGATAGAATTCCAACCAAAGAGGAGTTTGACAACTCTGATCTACTTACCTCATCAATGTCAACATTTCTGGGCAGCAACAACACATTTAGGGTGGACTCATTATTATCATCTGGGAGTTGGTAAAATAGTAGCACCAGAGCACGGATAGGAGAGACAGGAGCTTCCTGTTTCTTGGTGATGCCATATTTGCCGAATCCAGTGATGTTTAATATGACGTGAGATTCTGTTGCCTCATGGGGAAGGAGAAACTCCATACTGTCATCATCAGTCACATGGGCTACAGACAGGAAGTCACATCCACCCTCTAGGTGAGAAAGAGAACATTAGTCTTCTGTTCAGATGACGATGACAACCCAGTAGTGGAGTAGTGATGCTACTGATGGTGATTAAGAATACATAGGCTATAACCTCCCTGGAAATGTATTACTTACCAGAATGAATCTCACAGTGTGGAAGGTGTAGTTGACAGACAGACCCCTTAAGGCATGTAAACATGAACAGAGGTCCTGCAGGCCTCTTGCCACTCTTGGCTAGAAGCCTCGTGTCCCAGTGGACTGTCCTATAGAGCACCTCTCCCTCTCCCTCCATCCTGAACACCAGGCCTGTTATACTGCACTGGAACAGACCTGCACTGGGGCACTGGAACCTAGAGGAAACAATGGTGAAGAATGACATTTTAATTACATTCCCTGAATATGACTTGAAAAATGAGGCATTGTCCTTAAACTATTCATGAGAAAACAAGTAAAATAATACTGAGTTACCTGTATGCTCCCTTGCCCTCATGATCGTAGATTTCTGGTTCAAAGTTTTCAAGAGACCTCTAAAATGGAAAAACAATAGATTTTAAAGATTATGTAGAGAAATGTAATAGAAACATAGTCAACTTGTATTTCTTTCCAGTGAGGGTCTTACCATGGGAGGATCAGTAGTACACAGGCTCTGGTCCACTACTCTACATTCTGTGACGCTTAACTCCTCCATGGCCTCAGCTGAGCTGTCAGACACTCTGACACAGTCCTGGCTCTCTTCTTCCATTGTCCCATTAGTCGATGATGGCAAGGTGAAGGCCTGTCCAACAATGGGATCATTGGGATCCAGGAGGAGAGGAGAATCTGCACAAAAAATAGTGTAAACATCAAATGGTGTTAGTTACTGGTTTGAAGTCGTCTTTGTATTAAATACAGATGTAGGATCTTAATTTGAGCCATGTTTGCTTCAGCAGGAAAATAATCCTGCAGCAACAGGAAATGTTAACTATTTTTCATTTAACTAGGCAAATAAGTTCCTACAAATGCCTATTTACAATGACTCCCTACCTTGACGACGATGTGCCAATTGTACGCAGCCCTATTGGACTCCAATTACAGCCGGTTGTGATACAGCCTGGAAATCAAACCAGGGACTGTAGTGACGCCTCTAGCACTGAGATGCAGTGCCTTAGACCGCTGCGCCCCTTGGTAGCACATTGTGTATTATAATTAACTGACAGTTTTTTAGGGGTTGATACATTTTTTATTAGGGCAAATCAAGTGGAAAATACAAACTTCAGAGAACTTTAAACTCCAATACATTACAAGTTTGCATTTCCTGCTGTGTAGTAAAATTATTTGCAACAAATGAGTGATCAAATTAAGATCCTACATCTGTAGGACCATCTCCTTCACTCTTACCTTGGGTTCTAGGAACCGTTTGTTACCACCAATATGTATTTTTCCATCTTCACAATAACCTTCAACCTGTCATTTCTGCTTTCCACATCCAGAGTCGTATTGATAAAAACTATGAAGCCAACTTTATTCATTATGGGGCGGCAGGGTAGCCTAGTGGTTAGAGTGGTGGACTAGTTCAATCCCCCCGAGCTGGCAAGTCTGTCGTTCTGCCCCTGAACAGGCAGTTAACCCACTGTTCCTAGGCCGTCATTGAAAATAAGAATTTGTTCTTAAAACTGACTTGCCTAGTTAAATAAAGGTAAAAAATAATAATAATTTTAATCAAAGTGTCCATTTATGAGCACAATATTTCTGAACAGACCTCCAAACCAAGCCAGGACCAGCAGAAACACAAGACCCGACAGCAGGTTCACTTACTACAGATGCATCCATGTCAGCTCCATCAGTCTGACAGTAGGTCTACTTACTACAGGAACATCCATGTCAGCTCCATCAGTCTGACAGTAGGTCCACTTACTACAGATACATCCATGTCAGCTCCATCAGTCTGACAGTAGGTCCACTTACTACAGATACAGCCATGTCAGCTCCATCAGTCTGACAGTAGGTCCACTTACTACAGATACATCCATCTCAGCTCCATCAGTTTGACAGTAGGTTCACTTACTACAGATACATCCAACCAGTACCAGCAGGCCCCGCCCAGGTCCCAGCCTCATGGGCCTGTGGCACCAGTACCAGCAGGCCCCACCCAGGTCCAACCTCATGGGCCTGTGGCACCAGTACCAGCAGGCCCCACCCAGGTCCAGCCTCATGGGCCTGCAGCTCCTACTGCTGTTGTCCGTCCATCTGTCCGTGAAGATTAACCAGACTTGAGATAATCAAATCAGCGGCTTCCAAATAAACATTTAATGAAAAGTATCTTAAAGGAGCAATCTGTCATTTAGTAGAGCTGGGAATTTCCAGGGACCTCACAATACAATACTTCGGTGCCGATACGATATGTATTGCGACAAAAATATAAATGCAACATGGAAAATGTTGGTAACATGTTTCATGAGCTAAAACAAAAGAACATCACACAACATAGAAGCTTATTTCTCAAATTATATGCACACATTTGTTTACGTCCCTGTTAGTGAGCATTTCTCGTTTGACAAGGTAATCCATCCATGTGACAGGTTTGGCTTATCAAGAAGCTGATTAAACAGCATCATTACACAGGTGCACCTTGTGCTGGGGACAAAAGGCTACTCTAAAATGTGCAGTTTTGACACACATTACAGATGTCAAGTTTTGTGGGTGCGTGCAAGTGGTCTGCTGACCGCAGGAATGTCCAACAGAGCTGTTGCCAGAGAATTTTATAATAGCTTATGGCCGAGAAACAAACTCCAACGTCGTTTTAGAGAATCTGGCAGTACATCCAACCGGCCTCACAATCGCTGACGAAGTGTAACCACACCAGCCCAGGGCCTCCACATCCGGTTTCATCGTCTGAGACCAGCCATCCGGACAGCTGAGGAAACTGATGAGCATTTTTGTCTGTAATCAAGCCTTTTTGTAGGGAAAAACTCATTCTGATTGGCTGGGCATGGCTCCCCAGTGGGTAGGCCTATGCCCACCCATGGCTGCGCCCCTGCCCAATAGTGAAATCCATAAATTAGAGCCTAAATAATTCATATCAATTGACTGATTTCCTAATATGATATCAGATATTTTATACACCAGGTTTGTGCTCAATAAAGAATTTGGGAATTGACTCCCATTCCACCCATGAGATTAAATTTAAATTGGCCACACCACAGGATGTAGAATCTGAATGAGTGACAGGAAGTGTAATTTTATTTATTGAATATTTGAAACGTACAATATGTGAAGCTGCTCAATAACTACAGTCCAACAGATTCCCATTCAGAGCCACACACAGAAGCATCCAGGGTCAATACCCTGCTCAATAACTACAGTCCAACAGATTCCCATTCAGAGCCACACACAGAAGCATCCAGGGTCAATACCCTGCTCAATAACTACAGTCCAACAGATTCCCATTCAGAGCGACACACAGAAGCATCCAGGGTCAATACCCTGCTCAATAACTACAGTCCAACAGATTCCCATTCAGAGCCACACACAGAAGCATCCAGGGTCAATACCCT
>NW_027259824.1:0-22590 GCF_045791955.1 Oncorhynchus clarkii lewisi
CAGTGTCTTGCGAAAGTATTCGGCCCCCTTGAACTTTGCGACCTTTTGCCACATTTCAGGCTTCAAACAAAGATATAAAACTATTTTTTTGTGAAGAATCAACAACAAGTGGGACACAATCATGAAGTTGAACGACATTTATTGGGTATTTCAAACTTTTTTAACAAATCAAAAACTAAAAAATTGGGCGTGCAAAATTATTCAGCCCCTTTACTTTCAGTGCAGCAAACTCTCTCCAGAAGTTCAGTGAGGATCTCTGAATGATCCAATGTTAACCTAAATGACTAATGATGATAAATACAATCCACCTGTGTGTAATCAAGTCTCCGTATAAATGCACCTGCACTGTGATAGTCTCAGAGGTCTGTTAAAAGCGCAGAAAGCATCATGAAGAACAAGGAACACACCAGGCAGGTCCGAGATACTGTTGTGAAGAAGTTTAATGCCGGATTTGGATACAAAAAGATTTCCCAAGCTTTAAACATCCCAAGGAGCACTGTGCAAGCGATAATATTGAAATGGAAGGAGTATCAGACCACTGCAAATCTACCAAGACCTGGCCGTCCCTCTAAACTTTCAGCTCATACAAGGAGAATACTGATCGGAGATGCATCCAAGAGGCCCATGATCACTCTGGATGAACTGCAGAGATCTACAGCTGAGGTGGGAGACTCTGTCCATAGGACAACAATCAGTCGTATATTGCACAAATCTGGCCTTTACGGAAGAGTGGCAAGAAGAAAGCCATTTCTTAAAGATATCCATAAAAAGTGTCGTTTAAAGTTTGCCACAAGCCACCTGGGAGACACACCAAACATGTGGAAGAAGGTGCTCTGGTCAGATGAAACCAAAATTGAACTTTTTGGCAACAATGCAAAATGTTATGTTTGGCGTAAAAGCAACACAGCTGAACACACCATCCCCACTGTCAAACATGGTGGTGGCAGCATCATGGTTTGGGCCTGCTTTTCTTCAGCAGGGACAGGGAAGATGGTTAAAATTGATGGGAAGATGGATGGAGCCAAATACAGGACCATTCTGGAAGAAAACCTGATGGAGTCTGCAAAAGACCTGAGACTGGGACGGAGATTTGTCTTCCAACAAGACAATGATCCAAAACATAAAGCAAAATCTACAATGGAATGGTTCAAAAATAAACATATCCAGGTGTTAGAATGGCCAAGTCAAAGTCCAGACCTGAATCCAATCGAGAATCTGTGGAAAGAACTGAAAACTGCTGTTCTCAAATGTCTCTCGATGTGCAAAACTGATAATAGAGACATACCCCAAGCGACTTACAGCTGTAATCGCAGCAAAAGGTGGCGCTACAAAGTATTAACTTAAGGGGGCTGAATAATTTTGCACGCCCAATTTTTTAGTTTTTGATTTGTTAAAAAAGTTTGAAATATCCAATAAATGTCGTTCCACTTCATGATTGTGTCCCACTTGTTGATTCTTCACAAAAAAATACAGTTTTATATCTTTATGTTTGAAGCCTGAAATGTGGCAAAAGGTCGCAAAGTTCAAGGGGGCCGAATACTTTCGCAAGGCACTGTACCTGCATCTGATAGTCAACGAGGTCAAATCACCACGTCAGTGGTCTTCAGGTCGAAAAGTCAGAGCTCTAGAAAGATGCCTGAGTTTCTAACTTGGATGACCATTCAAAATGATTTTTCCCAACCGCCTCTCACGGTCCCTGCTCTCTCCTTCCTTTCCTCCGGTGAGAGTGACCAGAGAGAGGGGACACCGTCTTCCACCTGATGGCGAAACTCAAGTCGCATTGCATCTGCCTCATGTACAAATTCATGTTACTATGACCAGAGAATGTTTAATATTCCTTAATATTAAAAATCGACAGTACTAGCTGCTAAAAATAATAAAGAGCAGAGCTATCAATTCTTGGCTACTCATTCATTGCAGCTGCAGCCCAAACAGAAGTATGGAGAGGCGCATTTTGTAAGTGTTGAATAAAAACAGTGACATTGCTGAATATAAACTTAACCATGAACGCAGTCATGAAAACAGCAGCTCTTTGCTGTATTCGTTGACAGTCTCTGTGGTCATGGTTTTAAAAGTTATTAAATCTGACGTTGGCTAGTAGCCTATTAAACTTGGCTGTGGCCAGGGTCATGGAAGCTCTGTAGCCACGGTGATTTGAGCTATCCGATTGGGCAGCGCAGTAGGTGCACTCGATTTAGTCACAGATTTGCCGGTCCACCAGTGGAGTTTGTCTCATGGGAACACTTTGCTTACACGGCGAGCAGGATTTTTGAATCAAGTGCACCTACCGGCAACAGCTCATCACGAGCGCAAGCCTTTATCGTTCATTGGCTTTTCTACAGAAATATTTGGTGATCGACTAGGAATGTCTTGAAGATGCCTCGATCGCGATCGACCGGTTGGCGACCACTGCTCTAGAATCTCTAACTGATATATCCCCTCCTCCAGAGAACCCTTCTACCTTAACACTCTAGAACATCTGACTGATCTATCCCCTCTTTCTCCAGAGAACCCGTGTCCGGAGCAGGGGGACATTATCCAGATAAAGCTGAGTGAACACACAGAGATCCTGCCCAAGGCAGATGGCACGGGCAGCACCACCATGCTGGTGGACACAGTGTTTGAGATGAACTACTCCACAGGACAGTGGACCCGCCTCAAGAAGTACAAACCAATCACCAACGCCTCCTGAGGTGGCTGCTGGCCTGCCTGTCGGGACTAAACATACATGCATACATACATACATGCATGCATCAACACACAGACCAAATCTTGCTCTGGTGGACAGGGACTTGTCACACACACACACTTGTGCATACACATGGGCCAAATTCAGTGCGTGAGGGGCTAGGGAGGATTGTGTGGGAGGGATAGGGGGGTATGGCTCACTCTTTCAAAGTTCCTGCATTGACAGGCAGGGGTATCCTCAAGACCCCCCCCCCCCCCCCCATTGGTTTGTTTTTCTGTTTTGTTTATATGTCCCCTCAGATTCCTGAATGTTTGGTAAGGGGAGGGGTACAAAGTTGTACCTTATTTTGATAAGACAACTGTCAACACTTGCTTTACTATTAAAGGTACAAGCATGCCACACTATGTCAAGAGAAAGTCGTTATTACAACTGTCCGTGTTTTTCACTGTGAGAAGGTAAATAATGGGACGTTTGCAGCTTCCTACTTTCTGTCAAAGAATGATTTGAAAAGAACAAAGAAAAGAGCCTGAACGTTTCAGAAAAATGTGACCGATGGGATGATCTGCTGTTTCCTTTGTGCTGTCTAGTTCTGATTTGGAACATTCTGGAGAATGCCGTTTTTCCATCCTTACCAAGAAGGGAAGAAAATAAAGTGAAAACCTGTTCAGATTCCAGTGTTTAACATAAGTCCTTCAGAACATCTCTCTCCTCCTGACTCTAAGATCATGATGATTAGGGTAAAGGTGGTCTATGGTACAGACGTACCGTTGACAGCTTCGTCCACACTGATCTGTTGGATTACTCTTCAAGACAGGAAGTTCAGGCAACGGGGGTTGCACTAGCATGACGACACCTGTCGTAAGACAATGCAGTCACACTGGTATTTAGTACAGTATGAATCAGTGGCGGCTTGTCCATTAGGGTGTTGGAGGCTATGGTCCAAAAAAAAGTGTTTAAAACAGTCAATTGCTGTAGCCTTTATATTTTACGGTTTAAATGTGTTCCAAACTATTATTTCAGTTGGCCTCTATATTGCTTTGAGGGGGGCATGTTTTAGCATCCAGGACCGCTACATTAGATTACATTGACACCTAGCGGTTCTGAGAAGAAATACACAGCTGCTTTAAGTCTATTGCTCCTCCTGGGGGCGTTGAGCTGGAACGCCCAAGCTGCTCTGATCTAACTCCATTCCAACAGCAGGCAGTAATCACGGTCAACAGATGTGAAAATGAATGGGATTTTGGCGCCGACAGGCAGCATCTCGTGGTGGGATTAGCGGCTGTGAGTATACGTCATTACAATCTGAAATCAGGAATAAAGTAACCCATAATCAATACAGCACTGATTTTGTGTGGCACCTGACCTCCGGCTTGACTGTCATGCTCATGACAGGTTTAGGCTACAAGAGGAAATGTTGGTGGAATTCGTTTCCAGATTAGCCAACACAGCTTGAATGTTCATTGCTTGCTACTTGATGAGGCCCAATCCTTCAGTAGACTCAGACTGGCGCTTTGCTTTGATGTATGTCCCAAAATTATGTATTCTTATTCACCAATGGAGGAGAGGATGAGGTTTTTATTTTTTGCAAGGCAATATAGTTGGCAATTAAGCTTTTCTCTGCAATTTCAGTTATGCCAGAACTATGTTTTTGATCTGCAGTCATTTCTGGTTTCTATCAGGACTGGTGTTATTCTGTTATGATGTCAATCCAGTCAGGTTTTGGGGCATTTAGTAGAATTTATGGATCTCGCAGTACTGGACCTGTTGGAAAACCCCATTTTCTTGGCGAACTGTTGCCGTTGACTGGTTTAATTAACTATAGCATATAGGCTAAGGTAAGGAAATGCATTTTTGTCCAAACATTTCAGCAGGCCGTCCGCCCATATAATCAGTCAATCACGAGCCGTCACTCATATGAATGTCCCTAAGACTGATTGGACTGTACCAGAGTAAGTGCTCCTCTGCAAATGTAAGCAAATTACAAGGCTAAAATTTGTCTGTATCCTTTACTCAAAAGTCACTAGAAATTAGCATTTCACCCCCCCAAAAACAATTTAAAACAAATCTTACCTGGTGGGATACAAAACCAGACCACCAGTTTCAATATAGTTCTGAAACACCCTTTTGTGCTTTCCCAATGGCAGTGAAATTATAGACAATCGAAGATAAGTGTGTTCATGCATGCTTATTTCATTAATCGTGCTAAAATTATTGTAACATGAAAAAAAACCTTTCTGTTCTGCACAATTTAATTTTTTATGAATATAGCTATACAAATTTAGATTTCCACCTAAATAGACATGTCCAAAAGTTATTTTTTTTCATGTGTTGGCCATGCTGAATAATTCTAGAAACGTCTGGAACTCACCTTTGTGAAACAATGGTTAGAAATTGCTGAGGTGTACTAACTTGAGGTCACAGGTTCAAGTACAAATATTATGGAAAATATGATAAATTACTTTCTTCCCCCTATTCAGCAAAAGGCCTTTCTAAATACAGTAACAATCAAATTAAAAATGACTGTAAGATTTCACCTTTCTTACAACAAAAATAAATGTTAAGTGACAAATTGCCACCATTTTACATTACTGTCAAAGTTTTCTGCATCACACAGCTGCCATTCAAATGTCTTCAGACTCCTTACAACATCAGCGTTAAGTGATTTCCTCCCTCTGAGAAAGTAGTCATCATATATACATTTTACGGGAAAAAAATAATTTTGAGAGCTTAATCCATCTGAGAAGACCAAAGCAAGTTCAAATGGTGAGATAAAGTTAACAAATGCGCACCACTCTCCCCTACCAGAAAACAACCCATGAGGGACTGCGACATACTGAGCCAGAGGATATCAATCCTTTGTCCGAATAGGCCAGAAAATGTGACATCACCCCCTAATTTTCCCCTGTAGGAGCCAATGGTCAGAGCATCCTTTTGAAGAGTCCTGTTGGGTTCCATGTTGAACCATTTCCACTGAGGTTTCTAAACGGAACCCAAAACGGTTCAACTTGACCAGATCCACAGATTCTATTGGAGAATCAGGAATAATGGTGGGCTAATGTAAAGTGTAACAGGAAATTAATCATCTGCTGCTCTATAAATCAGACTATTTAAATAGAATCTGTGGCTTTGGTAAAAACCTATCGACAAATAGAGAGTAGGGTGCTACAAGTGAAATCAGATTTTTTACAAATGGAATTGAATGCACACTGCTCACCTGCGAAATGATGGCATCCAACATGTTCAGCTAACTCCATGTTTCGCGGAACGCTTCCAGGTCGGATTGTAAACGTAGGGCCGGGGACGGAATGGGCATTGTGGCAAAAATGTTAGTGGGGTGGAAACTTGTCCTCAGTGTTTATTTCCTGCTCCCCCATAATTTCAATTTAAAAGCTAGCTTCTAGGTTCCAAGATTAATACTCTGCTAACACAATACCTCTTAGAAATGGATGTCATTCATGATTTAGTTTCCATAAACACTAGTGTTGGAGCCAAATTCCCATTTTATTTGTCCTATATTTGTTTTTGCTCCATTTACAAAAATATAAAATATTGCCTACGATAATGTGATTATGAATTTACTATGAAAATAATACATGAATTCATGTTCTTAATTCCTTATGTTTGTGTGTGGAACTGGCAATTTGGGGGCTCACTTAGGCACACACCCTTTTTTCCCTGGATACCATTTCCCTATGGCAATATTGGCATGGAAAGCCCTAGTTATTGGCATGGAAAGCAAACAGATTTTGACCACACCCATAGTTTATGATTTAGTTAGTTGATTAATTTTTTTACCTTAAAGAAGAAAAGTTCATAGCTGTTAGATAACAAAGGCTTGTGTTGTAAATCTCAGTTTCCTTGAATGAATATTTGTTATAACAAAGGAGATGATTGTGGACTTCCGTAAACAGCAGAGGGAGCAACCCCCTGTCCACATCGACGTGACAGCAGTGGAGAAGCTGGAAAGTTAAGTTCCTTGGTGTACACGTCACAGACAGACTGAAATGGTCCACTCACACAGACAGTGTGGTAAAGAAGGCGCAATAGCGCAATGTCCATACTGTGAGACGTACTAAGACAGCACCACAGGGAGACAGGACGGACAGCTGATTGTCCTCGCAGTGGCAGACCACGTAACACCTGCACAGGATCGGTACATCACACCTGCGGGACAGGTAAAGGATGGCAACAACTGCCCGAGTTTCACCAGGAATGCACAATCCCTCCATCAGTGCTCAGACTGTCCGCAATAGGCTGAGAGAGGCTGGACTGAGGGCTTGTAGGCCTGTTGTAAGGCAGGTCCTCACCAGAAACAACGTTGCCTATGGGCACAAAACCACCGTCGCTGGACCAGACAGAACTGTCAAAAGTGCTCTTCACTGACGAGTCGCGGTTTTGTCTCACCAGGGGTGATTGTCGGAATCGCGTTTATCGTCGAAAGAATGAGCGTTACACCGAGGCCTGAACTCTGGAGCAGAATCGATTTGGAGGCGGTGTGTCACAGCATCATCGGACTGAGCTTGTCATTGCAGGCAATCTGAACGCTGTGCGTTACAGGGAAGACGTCCTCCCTCGTGTGGTACCCTTCCTGCATGCTCATCCTAACATGACCCTCCAGCATGACAATGCAAATATTTACACATGTTAAGTTTGCTGAAAATAAATGCAGTTGGCAGTGAGGACATTTCTTTTTTTGCTGAGTTTAGAAAATGACCTAAGTTTAAAATCACCCGGTAAAATACTACTTGAGTAAAAGTATTTGGTTTTAAATATACTTAAGTATAAATCATTTCACATGACTTATATTAGCAATCCAGACAGCACCATTTTCTTTTTCACAGACAGCGAGGGGCACACTCCAACACTCAGACATGTAAAGAAGCATGTGTTTGAGTCCTAATCACGGGGACAATCTAGCTTTTCGTGCGTAAAAACTGCGAATTCAGAGGAAGGGTGTGATGTGTCTGCACTCAAAAATAGTTTTTTTAATGCATTAGAGATAGCATACACAGACCTTTAAATTGTCTCCAGTGTGTAGATACAAATCTTTTTAAATCAAGACAGCATTTGTTGGGAACACAGAAGAGCAGCAGGTGCTTCTAATCAGTCAACCAGATCAGAGGCAGCAGGGACTAACAGGTTGAGATGTTCTCTTGATAAGTGCTTGAATTATACATTTTCTGTCCTGCTAAGCATTCTAAATGTAACAAGTAGGCTACTTTTGGGTGTCAGGGTAAGTGTATGGGGTAAAAAATATATATACACTTTTCTTTAGAAATGTAGTGAAGTAAAAGTTGTCAAATATAAATAAAGTAAAGATACTCCAAAAAAATACTGTAGTACTTTACGCCACAGATACAGACTATTGAGCCACTGACATGCGATTCTTTCTGCGTTGGACAGCCATAATGATCTGTACCAGGATCCTGTATTTGTTGTTCTTCAAGTTGTCCTTGGCCTTCTTCAGGAGGTGTTCGATCTCAGGCGCACCGTAGGGCTGCCGTAACGTTGTGTACTTCTCCCTCTCCTTCTTAATCCCCTCCTCGTCTAGGAAGAGAACAGAGAGCCTTACAACACAACTTTGAACATATTGAACACAGAGGGTTCTATTTACAGCTGGGGGATTAAGGCGACGCTAGTGTCAAATACATGTCCGTTTGCAATTTCGTCATGTAAAAACTGACCCACTATCATGTTCCTGCCCCAACACCAGGTTGAGCAATTTACCTGTTTTATATCAGCTCCTTACAATCAGATGGGAGGAGTGGAAATATTTTAGGTGTGTCCTTAAAAACATGATCCAAAGTGCTAATTTCAGCCACCGCTGATTGGGATATTTATAACTAACCAAAAGCTGTTTTGGGGGGGTTGACACACTTCCCATATGCGCATGGAACAAGAGCAATCGCGAAGTAGTCAATAATGTCGATAAATGGGTTGACTCCTGAGACAGCTTGGAAATAAATCTTAAAATCACAAACGTTATTCAAATATTAAGTTTCATAGGAATAAAACAGTGAGCTGACATTCCCTTTGTATCTATGAATTGTAGGCAGGCCCACATTATTTTAGCCATGAGGTCCTGTTTTGGACGTGCGTAAAAACCTACGTGTCCATTCCCATCATGAAACGAGAGACGAGAACCTCGGTGAACACTGGTAAACCTCATATTTAGAAGTTATCTATGATCTGTAACACCTGCATGTTTTCCGTTTCATATGTTCAAAACCCAAGCCCTCCCTTATACCTACTATAACGAATGATGGTTCAACAGCAATGAGTGTCTTATTTTATCCTGCCGATTACTTTTTACATGTATTTTTAAAAAAAAGTAAAAAAAGATAGGTTGTAGTAAAATTAAACGAAAAACAAAATCTTATTAGAATGATTCACCTTCCTGGTTTTATGGTTACGACGTTTGTGCGGCGCATGCAATCCAACTTCTGGAGATGTGTGAATGCAATCTGATCTGTAAAATGGTTCCGATTATGTTCATAAAACACAGGCCTATTCGGTTGCAGTATAATGGTGAGTGGACATTCTCCCTTTATATTGGATATTTGTCCTGCTACTGTGAAAAGTTTGGATGTGCGTAAAACTCTCCATAGTCTGCGTTGTTTTAATATTATGTGCCCACTGGGAGAAATGATGGTACCTGTAAGTGTGACAGCCTATTTAATAGAATAATTATTCGTACTCTTTTTAGGCCTTATCAATAATTATTTAGCTTATTGACAATGTTTGGCATGTCCATGCTCAGCCATAATGTAATTAACAGTAGGCCTAGCCCCAATATCAGTGAATGCTAACCATGTCGTTGAAGCCAACCATGTAGTTTCTTTGAACCATGTGGACTGCAAATGGTTTCAAGTTGATTTATAAAATCGAAACTATAAGCCATTTATTGGAATTGGAGTTGACTTCAGGGCAATACATAAAATACATTAAATACACAATTTGAAGCAACCACATTTTGCCCTGGTGCACGTTCTGAAAACCCAGTCCTTTTGCGTCAGCAGTGCGCAGATACTTTTTGGTTGTGAAAATAGCTCAAATATTTCTAAAACAACCCCGAACCTAAAACGCAGCGGTACTCAAGTACTGTTTGAGAAGGTCCGGTCATACAATTTCCTAGCAGTGGCGTGTAGTCATGGATGCAACTATTTGACCAATAAAACATTTAATTATAAAATAATTTATATTTAATCTCTCTCTGTGTTTGTATGATGTTTAAATCAATTTGCAAGTGGCTGAGTCTTACTGGAGAAATCATCCGAGCAGGAAACACTGTCTCAGAATGTGTAGCCCATGTAGTTAGTAGCTTATATGTAGCTCACGTTAACTAGCTAGCAAACTTAGCTGGTTCATTGTTGCCCATGTGATGAAGTTATGATACTTAGCTAAAATACCTGCTAGCCTATGACAACAAAAAATAAAAGTGTACTGTATGTCAGATCCATATACCTGTAATAAAACAGCAGGGAGCAGGTCTCGAACCCTCGACCTTCTGGCCCGACGCGCAATCGACTGTTCCGCAAGAGCCGAATCGATTTCCGACGTTATAAACCCAGTGTCGTCACCCTCCTTTCAAAGAGCGCATCCTCGCCCAAGCTTGCGACTCTACGTCTTACAGGAACGCGCTCACCGGCCAAGCACACGCACTGTCATGGATTTGCCAAAAAAAGGACACAAATGTAATGAAACAGCAGAGAGCATGTCTCGAACTCTCGACCTCCTAGCCCGAGGTCCGGTGCAAAAGCATGCTCAAGCGGCAAAGTCGATTTCCGCGCCTATAAACCCAGGGTCGTCACATACTTTTGCCAAAATGAAAAAGAGGAGGATGGCATTGACGTTTAACTAGTCTACAAGTACGGTGCTAAAAAAAAAATGTGACAATTATTTTTGGGGTATTTTTAAGTTTGTTTACAGTGTATTAAACAAAGCATATATAGCCTTGATGATCTTTAAATGTTTAAGTTGGAATGGTGCTTTAAAACTTCTTAGGGCTAGGCGTCTCTCCAGGAGGGACACCTGTCGGACAACTTCCGGTGAAATTGAAGGGTGCGCAATTCCAATAAATAATCATTAAAATGATGGATATTACACATGTAGGTACATACAAGTGTCTTATATCAGTTAAAAGCTTAAAGTCTTGTTCATCTAACTGTGTTGTACGATTTACAATAGGCTTTACAGCGAAAGCATGCCATGATATTGTTTGAGGATGGCGCCCCACATCAAAATATTATTCAACAAGCACAGGCTTCATAAAATCACAAATAGCGATTAAATATTCACTTCTTTGAAAATCATCCTCTGATTTGCAATCCAAAGGGTCCCAGCTACAACATGCATGGTCGTTTTGTTAGATAAATTACTTCTTTATATCTGTTGGTGGAATTTATATGAATGACTAGAATATTCCACCCTGAAGCCGTATAATCGCATGAAATTGATTAGAATTATGTATAACCATAGTCTGTACAATATGTCTATAATACACTGCTCAAAAAAATAAAGGGAACACTTAAACAACACAATGTAACTCCAAGTCAATCACACTTTTGTGAAATCAGACTGTCCACTTAGGAAGCAACACTGATTGACAATAAATGTCACATGCTGTTGTGCAAATGGTATAGACAACAGGTGGAAATTGTAGGCAATTAGCAAGACACCCCCAATAAAGGAGTGGTTCTGCAGGTGGTGACCACAGACCACTTCTCAGTTCCTATGCTTCCTGGCTGATGTTGGAATCTAGTGGAAGCCATAGGAATTGCAATCTGGGAGCTGGATTTGGATATGACCCTATACGTTCCATTGGAAGAGCATGGGCTCTCAAAAAAAAAAAGTCCAGTTGGTTTTTCTTTGGATTTTCTCCTACCATATCAATTGTGTTATAGTCTCATACAATATTGTTAACATTTCTACAAACATCAAGGTGTTTGCTATGCAATGGTACCAATTATATGCATATCCTGACTTCTGGGCCTGAGTAACAGGCAGTTTACTTTGGGCACATCAGTCAGACAGGAAGTGGAGAAAAATAGACCCTGCTCCTGTTGTCTTTGTG
This sequence comes from Oncorhynchus clarkii lewisi, assembly GCF_045791955.1. Taxonomy (NCBI): domain Eukaryota; kingdom Metazoa; phylum Chordata; class Actinopteri; order Salmoniformes; family Salmonidae; genus Oncorhynchus; species Oncorhynchus clarkii. The sequence goes on from NW_027259824.1 coordinate 11,763, forward strand.
ATGACTTGCTGTAACTCTACGGTTCTAAATAAGTAGTTTAGTAAACTGTCGAAAACATTGACTTGTTTGACCTTGCTGTAGGTGAGAACTGGATGGTTATCGTCAATTATCTGAGCAGTAATAAACCCCCACCTCGCAACCCAATCGACCCCAAACTGTTTACACACCTGTTGTTGGCAGAGAGAACATTTTGAAGTTTTAAAGCTAATTTCTACACATTTGTCCATGTCTTATGTGTGTTTATGATACCTGGGATCAAAGTGGACCTGGGATCACTGAGTAAAACCAGTTTTGTAAGTATCTGTGTTCTTAGTCTCTTGGCTCTATTTTTAACTAACCTAGTGCCATGGTAAATCTAAGCGTTGGCGGTAGCACTATAGCAGCCATACTCAAATGCGGTCCGGATCCAGACCCATAACAGGTTCTATACGGACCGCGGGTCCGAGTGTGACAACCTCCCACTCTGTCTGCCAAATTATTTTTCTTTGCTCTTGTTTTCCTTAATAGGATGTCGGTGGGTGGAGCCGGGAGGGTTGTAAGGGAAATGGGACACACCTGGGCTTGGGTGTTTCTCGAGGATAAATTCACCTTTCCCCCGTTCATTGAGGAGACTCACTCCACGCAGACACACTGTTATTTTTGGTTGAGGCATTTTGTGGGTTGTTTGTTTTGGCACCTTTCAACAGCCCTCATTATCACCACCTATGTACGCAACCACTCCCTTACATAAGACCACACCCCATTGTTAACTGTATATAGTTTAACTCAGTTAATAAATATATTTTTGTATTCCATGATCTCTGCGTTGTCTCCCTTTTTGTTACGGGATACGAGCCGGTTCATGACAAGTGATGGCTCATCTGGGATTATATGGTTGGTTCCTAGACATTTTTGCGTATAGTATTTTGTTGCATTATAATGGATTAATGCTAATTGGGATGTGCTTTGGTTGGTATTCACTGCATAGTCTTATAAGTGTTTGGTATAGTGCCTTAGAGAAGTATCAGTGATTTTGGTTGTCCTGTGACATCATCAAATGGTGCGTTGCATGGAAAAGTATGCCAGTAGGCCTAATTCTAGTCTTGTTAAGCTAACTGGTAAGTGTATTTTGTTTGGGAGAAAATGTGGAGTTAATGTTTGATAAACTCTGTAGCTGCTTGTTTGATAAACTCTGTAGGTGCTTTGTTTGCAGCTTTTGGTACAGCTGTTTTGAGTTGCGCTGTTTGGTAAGCCCAGTGTTGTTTGCCTTTGTTTGTTAAACTTGCCGCTGCAGTGGATAATTGGTCATGTGCTGCGTTGGAGAGAGTAACACTGATTCGTTTCCAGGCCCCTGCACAGGCAATTCTTGCTCCTCTCACTGTTGGGATAATGGTTCGAGGAGCAGAGTTCAATGTGCTGTGTACCTCCAATGAGAGATTTGGGTAGGGTAGTGCCACTTGCTACCCAGAGCTATAGCCTTTCTTTTCCCTTGTTAGGCTTAGTGACATGTTCCACTTTGAAATACGTTGGGCATGGTTATTTTGTTTGTTATTTTTGTGTGGTGTCTGTGGACCGAGCAGTTGTCTCGGAGGCACATCCGTGCAGTTTTTTCCCCCATGCCAGCGGGTTACAGTGCGTAAATACACACCGCAAATCCACATGAAGACTAAGGTTGAGTTATTGTAGGATTTGGGGAAGCTCCTTATGCATCTCATCTCTCTCCTGTGGTGCCCAGTATGATTTGTGTTTCTCTTGTTGTGGTCTGGTGTGCTCAGCAGAGGGGAAGAACAAGATTATTTTTAGTAGTTACTTGTGACTATGGCGTCTAATGTAGACGAGTTCATTCACATTCCATCAGAGGAACTGTTAGAATTATGTGCTAAAGAACAGCTGATGAAGATCACTAATCACTACCAGGTTGAAATTGAAATTGAAGGACAATCTGATGGAAAGTGGTATACTCAACATTACCACTGTGGCAGCCTCTGACAAGGACTCGCCACCCCCCAGCAGCCTCTGACAAGGACTCGCCACCCCCCAGCAGCCTCTGACAAGGACTCGCCACCCCCCCAGCAGCCTCTGACAAGGACTCGCCACCCCCCCCAGCAGCCTCTGACAAGGACTCGCCACCCCCCAGCAGCCTGTGACAAGGACTCGCAACCCCCCAGCAGCCTCTGACAAGGACTCGCCACCCCCCCAGCAGCCTCTGACAAGGACTCGCCACCCCCCAGCAGCCTCTGACAAGGACTCGCCACCCCCCAGCAGCCTCTGACAAGGACTCGCCACCTCCCCCAGCAGTCTCCCTGTTTTGTTACAATGAACTCTCCGTCTGTTAGCCCTAGTAGTCTTCCTTCTGAACAGCAGAAAGAACTGCTTCTGTTACAGCCAGAGCATGAACAAGCTAAACTGGAGCATGATCGTGTTAAGTATGAAAAGGAATTAGAATTTAAACAGCATTTGGTGCGTGCTAAAATAAAGCTGCAACAAGAATGGCTAGAATTAGTTAGGGAAGGAAAGCTTCCGGGGGAGAGTTTGCTTTGGGAAAGTGACCCTGAGTTACCTAGGGGTTGTTCCTCTCTCGGTCATGCCCCGGACACATTTAATACTGTTGAAAACATACGGCTGTTGCCAAAATTTAATGAGAAGGATCCTGAGACGTTTTTTGTTGTTGTTTGAGCATGTTGTTGACACTAGGAGCTGGCCTGATTCTGATCACACTTTAATGTTGCAGTGTTTGTTGACTGGTAAAGCGCAGGAAGCATATTCAGTTCTTGGTGTAGTCGACAGTGTCAGTGTAACAGTATAATTTTAAACCGTCCCCTCGCCCATACCCGGGCGCGAACTAGGGACCTTCTGCACACATCAACAGTCACCCTCGAAGCATCGTTACCCATCGCGCAAGGGGAACTACTACTTCAAGGTCTCAGAGCAAGTGACGCCACTGATTGAAACGCTATTTAGCGCCCACGCTAACTAAGCTAGCCGTTTCACATCCGTTACATCAGGTTAAAACAAATTGATTCCTGAGGCTTACCGCCAAAGATTTAGAATTTTTTAAAAGGCTGATAAACAGACTCATGTTGAGTTTGCGTGAAAGTTATCTTCACAGTTTAAAAGACTGATTCAGGGAATAGTGTTCTAATTAGGGGAATCGGGTTGAACACTGTCAGTTCCATTGCATAAACTGTTGGATTCTGAACTGGTGAAAGGCAAGGTTGTGGTAGGGGTGCGTCCTTCGTTTCCTATTGAGGGTATGTATCAACGTTATCCTTGGGAATAACTTCTCTGGTGAGCGTGTATGGAATGTCGTGTCTTCATCTCTGGTGGTTTCTGCTAAGCCATCGTTTGTAGGGATTCCCGATGAGAGCGCAGTGTTTCCCAGAGGTGATCTCTGCATGGGCGGAGATCATTACATCTCGATGTGCGGCACATCATGGGTACTGATAATGTCATTGCTGAAGTGATCTCTCGTGCGCGCTGTTCCTGAACGCGTCTGGTCCTATTGATCGGTGGACACGCGTTTTCTCATACGCTTGGTCCCCCAGGGTATGCGTATCGTCCACGTGACTGGCCACTGTTTCTTTAGTTTATTTAGCATTGCACTGTCGCTCATGTCATCTGTTCCCTGCTGTCCTCATTTTCTTCTTTCCTCTTAAAGGTTGCTTCCTGTGTGCAAAGGTTGCTGAGGTCTGGGGAGGATGAGGTTGGCTGGGGCAGGGTGATAATGTTTACCAGGGTCGTTTTTTGTTTGTTTACGTTTGGTTAGTGTGATGTTCCGAGGTCCTTGGTGGTCCCCGGTTTTATGGGGGAGGTGGTGGGGCATAGGTGGGGCATAGCCAGGGACACCCATCATTATCACATCTACTTACGCAACCACTTACTTACATTACTGATTACTGACTACACACAGCATTGTTAATTAATTGTATATAGTTTTCTTTAGTTAATACATATCTTTTGTTATTCCTTGATCTCTGCATTGTCTCCCTTTTTGTTACGGGCTACGAGCCAGTTCGTAACACGAGTGTAAAAAATTATAATAATCAAATAGAATTTTTTACACTCCGGACCCGCGGTCCGTATTGACCCGTTCTGGGTCCGGATTGCGCTTGAGTATGGCTGCTATAGTGCTACCGCCACCGTTTAGATTTACAATGGCGTGAGGGTATTAAAAATAGAGTCCAGAGAATTAATACAGATACAACTATTAGAACAACTTAGAGACAGAGACTAACATGCTGACCGCTCTTGTCGAGTGCAGTATCCAATCATTGCACCCACAATGCTTGTGCACTGCGAGTCACGCCTCTCGCATCTCCTCATTGGTGTTTAGGAGAATATACCCACGTGGGTGATTGAAAGATAAACTGAGGTCCACACTCCAGTTCAGTCGGTAGTGGTAGCCTAGTGGTTAGAGCGTTGGACTAGTAACTGAAAGGTTGCAAGTTTGAATCCCTGAACTGACAAGGTTGTTCTGCCCCTGGACAGACATTTAACCCACTGTTCCTAGGCCGTCACTAAAAATAAGATTTGTTTTTAACTGACTTTCCTAGTTAAATGAAGGTGAAATAAATAAACTAAATACTAATGCAATTATAAAAAGCAGACAGTTGGAGCAGATAAACAAGAAAAAGACATGACACAGAGATGAAAAAGAGACAGGGGAAAAAAGAGATGTCAGAATAGGGCGTAGTCAGAGAGACAAGGATAAAAGTCAGACACAGATAGTCATCATAGTAGTCCGTGTCTACAACTGACCTTGGCAGTTCTGCAGGTTGAACAGGGGCATGTGTATGACGGTGGGCTCTTCAGGGCATCGCCCCTCAAAAACGTAGCAGCCCTGCGGATGGTCTTTCTCCTCCCTCACACTCTCCTTCACTGGGGGAAAGGGAAGCTTCTGCTTCTGCTGAAGCGCATACTTTTTGGCACTAAACACCGTCTGTGAAGAGCAGGACCAGTAGTATGGTTATGTCAATGTCCTTCTCCAAACCAGCCCCTAGTCCCTACTCCCTAGACACTAATCCCTAGTCCCTATTTCCTAGTCACTAATACCTACTTCCTAGTAACTTTTACCTAGGCCCTAGTCCCTAGGTCAGGATTGTCACTCATTCCATGGCTGGCTGAGTGGCTGCAGGTTTTAGTTTTTTCCTTTCAATTAAGACCTCCACAACCAGGTGAGGGGAGTTCCTTACTAGTTAGTACCTTCATTTATCAATCAAGTACAATGATGGAGCGAAAACCCTCAGACACTCAGCCCTCCGTGGAATGAGTTTGACACGTCCCCTAGGCCCTACATCCTAGTCACTACTCCCTAGCCCCTACACCCTAGAGAGAGAGCAAGAGAGGGGAGAGAGAGGACAGAAACACAATTAATCCTAACCAGATCATGAGAAAACAAAAAGATAATTACTTGACACATTGGACAGAATTAACAAAAAATCAGAGCAAACTAGAATGCTGTTTGGCCCTAAACAGAGAGTATACAGTGGCAGACCCAAACTTAAGGAAAGCTTTGACTATATACAGATTCAATTAGCATAGCCTTGCTATTCAGAATGGCCGCTGTAGGCAGACCTGGTTCTCAAGAGAAGACAGGCTATGTGCACACTGCCCGCAAAATGAGGTGTAAACTGAGCAGCACTTCCTTACCTCCTGCCAAATGTATGACCATATTAGAGACACATATTTCCCTCAGATTACATAGATTCACAAATAATTTGAAACAAACCCGATTTTGATAAACTCCCATATCTACTGGGTGAAATACCAGTGTGCCATCACAGCAGCAACATTTGTGACCTGTTGCCACAGGAAAAGGGCAACTAGTGAAGAACAAACACCATTGTAAATACAACCCATATTTATGTTTATTTATTTTCCCTTTTGTACTTTAACCATTTACATGTTTTTACAACACTGTATATAGACATAATGACATTTCTAATGTCTTTATTCTTTTGGAATTTCTGTGAGTGTAATGTTTACTGTTCATTTTTGTTTATTTCACTTTTGTATATTATCTACTTCACTTGCTTTGTCAACGTTAACATGTGTTTCCCATGCCGATAAAGCCCCTTGAATTGAATTGAGAAGAGGGTCACTACTATCTAGGCACATCATGTTCTTCTGAAAGGCTTGAATAGGAATAAACATTGTGTGTGTGTGTGTTTGCCTCAAAGGGGTCTCCTTCGCTGAAGTCCAAGGAGATGATGAGGTCGACCTTCCTGGATGTGCGCAGGACGGGGGGGTAGGGAGAGTTCAACTTTAACCCAGCGTCTACCAGATGAATCTTCTCTTTGGACGCCATGCTGCTCAGAACATTAGTGTCTGTGGAGATTGAGAGAGGGGGGGCTACAGAGAGAGGGTGGAGGAGTTAGAGAGATAGGGGGAGCGAGAGGAGAGAGAGTAGAGAGAGAGAAAGAGAACCAACCAAGAAAGCTGCTATTTTGGAGGGAAACATCAGATCCTGATGACTGATACTAGTTATGCTATCATGTTAGGAAGAGGTCTGATGTTACTGTACCTTGGATCTTGAAGAGGAAGTTGGACTTGGTTCCCCATTCCCATTTTTGGACCAGAGGGAAAATGTTCTGCACAATCCACAACCCTGGAGGAGACACACACACCAATTTCAAATAATTAATGTATCCTTCCTTTACTGGAATACACACACTCCTTCCGTTGTAATCATACTGAATAGAAAGTAAAAAGAGAGGTAAAGGTACGTACATACTGGATAGAAAGGTAAGTACATACTGGATAGAAAGGTAAAGGTACGTACATACTGGATAGAAAGGTAAAGGTAAGTACATACTGGATAGAAAGGTAAAGGTAAGTACATACTGGATAGAAAGGTAAAGGTAAGTACATACTGGATGTAAAGGTAAGTACATACTGGATAGAAAGGTAAAGGTAAGTACATACTGGATGTAAAGGTACGTACATACTGGATAGAGAGGTAAAGGTAAGTACATACTGGATAGAAAGGTAAAGGTAAGTACATACTGGATAGAACGGTAAAGGTAAGTACATACTGGATAGAACGGTAAAGGTAAGTACATACTGGATAGAAAGGTAAAGGTAAGTACATACTGGATAGAAAGGTAAAGGTAAGTACATACTGGATAGAAAGGTAAAGGTAAGTACATACTGGATAGAAAGGTAAAGGTAAGTACATACTGGATAGAAAGGTAAAGGTAAGTACATACTGGATGTAAAGGTACGTACATACTGGATAGAAAGGTAAAGGTAAGTACATACTGGATAGAAAGGTAAAGGTAAGTACATACTGGATAGAAAGGTAAAGGTAAGTACATACTGGATAGAAAGGTAAAGGTAAGTACATACTGGATAGAAAGGTAAAGGTATGTACATACTGGATGTAAAGGTACGTACATACTGGATAGAAAGGTAAAGGTAAGTACATACTGGATAGAAAGGTAAAGGTAAGTACATAGTGGATAGAAAGGTAAAGGTAAGTACATACTGGATGTAAAGGTAAAGGTAAGTACATACTGGATGTAAAGGTACGTACATACTGGATAGAAAGGTAAAGGTAAGTACATACTGGATGTAAAGGTAAGTACATACTGGATATAAAGGTAAAGGTAAGGACATACTGGATAGAAAGGTAAAGGTATGTACATACTGGATGTAAAGGTAAAGGTAAGTACATACTGGATAGAAAGGTAAAGGTAAATACATACTGGATAGAAAGGTAAAGGTAAGTACATAGTGGATAGAAAGGTAAAGGTAAGTACATACTGGAAGTAAAGGTACGTACATACTGGATAGAAAGGTAAAGGTAAGTACATACTGGATGTAAAGGTAGGTACATACTGGATAGAAAGGTAAAGGTAAGTACATACTGGATAGAAAGGTAAAGGTAAGTACATACTGGATAGAAAGGTAAAGGTAAATACATACTGGATAGAAAGGTAAAGGTAAGTACATAGTGGATAGAAAGGTAAAGGTAAGTACATAGTGGATAGAAAGGTAAAGGTAAGTACATACTGGATAGAAAGGTAAAGGTAAGTACATACTGGATAGGAAGGTAAAGGTAAGTACATACTGGATGTAAAGGTAAAGGTAAGTACATACTGGATGTAAAGGTAAGTACATACTGGATAGAAAGGTAAAGGTAAGGACATACTGGATAGAAAGGTAAAGGTAAGGACATACTGGATAGAAAGGTAAAGGTAAGTACATACTGGATAGAATGGTAAGTACATACTGGATAGAATGGTAAAGGTAAGTACATACTGGATAGAATGGTAAAGGTAAGTACATACTGGATAGAAAGGTAAAGGTAAGTACATACTGGATAGAAAGGTAAAGGTACGTACATACTGGATAGAAAGGTAAAGGTAAGTACATACTGGATAGAATGGTAAAGGTAAGTACATACTGGATAGGAAGGTAAAGGTAAGTACATACTGGATGTAAAGGTAAAGGTAAGTACATACTGGATGTAAAGGTAAGTACATACTGGATAGAAAGGTAAAGGTAAGTACATACTGGATAGAAAGGTAAAGGTAAGTACATACTGGATAGAAAGGTAAAGGTAAGTACATACTGGATAGAATGGTAAAGGTAAGTACATACTGGATAGAATGGTAAAGGTAAGTACATACTGGATAGAATGGTAAAGGTAAGTACATACTGGATAGAAAGGTAAAGGTATGTTTTTTTCTTGAACTGCATTGTTGGTTAAGGGCTTGTAAGTAAGCATTTCACGGTAAAGTCTACACAAGTTGTATTCGGCGCATGTGGTAAATAAAGTTTGATTTGATTTAATGAAAAAAAAACATTACCATCGGAGAGCCAGGAGTTTGTTATTGGCATTTTGTTTGGCTTCTTCAACTCCCTGGACATCGCTTCATCTGCAGAGAATAAGACAAAGATGACCTCATGGTCTGGCATGTAACACACGGTTTGAAACAGCACGTGATAAAAATGAAGCTTCAGACGTCATTGATGTTGTACCTTTGATAAAGTAATACACGCATCGGCACACTGCTTCAAAGTTAGCTGCTTAGAGACTTCGACACATGCCTCAGAGCTCCAGTATCAAACCTAACATCACTAGTTAAGGTTAGGCGTTAACTTTGAGTGGTTAGGATTAGGATTAGGCATTAACTTGGAGTGGCTTGGATAAGGGTAAATTGTCAATGGAAAGTACTGTCAAAAATGTGCATTAGCAACAATAATTAGAAAACAAATACACTTAAAGCACTTTTGTCAAAATTTACCACCAGCCTCCCCTATTGGAGCTGTACTAGATACAGATGTCCACTGTTTATAACTACCTAGTACCATATACCCTCTTACACTAAGACCATATTACCACATAACCATAATGCATTTTACATCCAGGTCCCCAAACCTCTGTAAAAACCTTCTGTAAAAAAACTCAGCTCCAAGGCATCAGCTCAGTGAACTAACAAGGTCTTGAGTCATGAAGGCAAAGTCAGGTAATAGAAGTGGTACTGTGGAAGTTAGTGTTACCTGTGCAGGTGTAGGGTCTAATGTCTCTAAGTATAAAAGTACTACATAGTGCTACCTACCTATAAAGGGTTCTTCAGTTGTCTCTGTGGGGGAACCATTTGATAACCCTTTTGGGTTTCATGTGGAACCTTTTTTCGTTCCATGTAGAGCCTTTTCCACAGAAGGTTATAAATGGAACCTAATGGGGTTCGACAGTACATGGAACCCATAAAGAACCCATAAACCCATAAAGTGTTCTCCCACACGGACAACCAAAGAATCCTTTAGGAACTCTTTATATCTCAGAGTGCAGGCTGGTGGACTAACCTGGGGTTGGAGTAATATAATGCCTTTGTTACCGTTGCAGGGGTAGCGTTTGTCCTTCCAGTCTTTTGCCCAGCTGTCTGAGGAGAGGATGAGCTCCAGACTGACTGTCTCTATGAACTTCTTTCTCTCCACCATGCTGGTTTTCTTCCAGCTCTCAGGGTCCATGTTCCACAGCATCTCACCCTTACTGCTCACAAGACCTAGAGTCATTATACACATTATCACACAGTTCATGATAATGGTGTCTTTTTGTTTGTTTGTTTGTTTCTCTCCCTCTCTCTCTCTCTCTCTCTCTCTCTCTCTCTCTCTCTCTCTCTCTCTCTCTCTCTCTCTCTCTCTCTCTCTCTCTCTCTCTCTCTCTCTCTCTCTCTCTCTCTCTCTCTCTCTCTCTCTCTCTCTCTCTCTCTCTCTCTCTCTCTCTCTCTCTCTCTCTCTCTCTCTCTCTCTCTCTCTCTCTCACCCGTCAGTAGCTGTCCCAGTGTGGTGATGACTTCCCTTGTCTTCTGTGGATCTGGGTCCTCAGCATACTTGATCAGCTCAGACACACACCTCACCACTTGGGAGGGCACACACTCACACACCTCCTCTTTCACCACCTTACTGCTCTCGTGCCCTGCAGAACAAAGCAGGTTGGTCAGGTGTAGTGGAGGTGATTTGGAAACACAACCTCCTCTCATGATGAGGTAACCCTGTCTGAGACATCTAAATCTCTAGTCCCGCCCTCGGACCTTGAGGATGTCCTCTTGGCCAATTCCTTTCCAGCTATTACAATGAGCCTGACCTCCCATAGCTTCTCCCACCAGCCTCCTCTGGTCAATTTACCTCCCCACACCAGCTGGAATGCAGTTTTAACCAATCAGCATTCAGGATTAGACCCACCCATTGTTTAATGTCTAGTATGGTCTTGTAGTTTGTCTGCTATTGTCCCGTAGTTTATTGTCTATTATACGGGTGGGTCTAATCCTGATAGCTGATTGGTTAAAACCAGTTTCCAGCCGGTGTCGATTCCACGGCTAAATCTATGACATTAAAATAG
>NW_027259825.1:0-22572 GCF_045791955.1 Oncorhynchus clarkii lewisi
TATTTTGACCCTTGGTTATTGTTGTTACTGTTGTCCCGTTGACAATGTTGATTCTCATTTTGATTTATTTTTATATTGTAAATATCCAAAATAAGCTTTGGCAATATGTACATTGTTACGTCATGCCAATAAAGCAAATTGAATTGAGCGAGAGATAGAGAGAAATAGAGGGAGGGGGAGAGACAGAGAGAGAGAGAGGGAGGGAGAGAGACAGAGAGAGAGAGAGAGAGAGAGAGGGAGGGAGAGAGACAGAGAGAGAGAGAGGGAGGGAGAGAGGGAGGGAGAGAGAGAGAGAGAGAGAGGGGGAGAGACAGAGAGAGAGAGAGGGAGGGGGAGAGACAGAGAGAGAGAGAGGGAGGGGGAGAGACAGAGAGAGAGAGAGGGAGGGGGAGAGACAGAGAGAGAGAGAGAGAGAGAGAGTGGGAGAGACAGAGAGAGAGAGAGAGAGAGGGAGGGAGAGAGACAGAGAGAGAGAGAGGGAGGGGGAGAGACAGACAGAGAGAGGGAGGGGGAGAGACAGAAAGAGAGAGAGGGAGGGGGAGAGACAGAGAGAGAGAGAGGGAGGGAGAGAGACAGAGAGAGAGAGAGAGAGAGAGAGGGAGGGAGAGAGACAGAGAGAGAGAGAGGGAGGGAGAGAGGGAGGGAGAGAGAGAGAGAGAGAGGGGGAGAGACAGAGAGAGAGAGAGGGAGGGGGAGAGACAGAGAGAGAGAGAGGGAGGGGGAGAGACAGAGAGAGAGAGAGGGAGGGGGAGAGACAGAGAGAGAGAGAGAGAGAGAGAGTGGGAGAGACAGAGAGAGAGAGAGAGAGGGAGGGAGAGAGACAGAGAGAGAGAGAGGGAGGGGGAGAGACAGACAGAGAGAGGGAGGGGGAGAGACAGAAAGAGAGAGAGGGAGGGGGAGAGACAGACAGAGAGAGGGGGGGAGAGAGACAGAGAGAGAGAGAGGGAGGGGGAGAGACAGAGAGACAGAGAGGGAGGGAGAGAGAATCAATTGTTCTTACATTTTATTTCCCATATTTGTCACCATTTCCATTTGACAATAAGTTTGTTTTAGAAGTTACAGCTCTCCAAAAAACTCTACACAGTCTATACAATGGATCTGGAAGGGACCCGGCGGAGGTTTGTTTGCGTAGCACTCTACCTAGTTCCGTTTTGCATAGACTGTGAAGCCACTGTGGAGAGCCCATAGAGGTAGATAGAGGACTCATCTTTGTATATGAGCCATTATAGAGCACTACAGTGGAGGTGTCAAAATTTACGAAACTCAGTGGAGGCACACTACACCCTGGCGTGACGTTGTGGTAACCATGGAGGCTCACCCTGGCCTGATGTTGTGGTAACCATGGAGGCTCACCCTGGCCTGATGTTGTGGTAACCATGGAGGCTCACCCTGGCCTGATGTTGTGATAACCATGGAGGCTAACCCTGGCCTGATGTTGTGGTAACCATGGAGGCTCACCCTGGCCCTGTTGTGATAACCATGGAGGCTCACCCTGGCCTGATGTTGTGATAACCATGGAGGCTCACCCTGGCGTGATGTTGTGGTAACCATGGAGGCTCACCCTGGCCTGATGTTGTGGTAACCATGGAGGCTCACCCTGGCCTGATGTTGTGGTAACCATGGAGGCTCACCCTGGCCTGATGTTGTGATAACCATGGAGGCTCACCCTGGCCTGATGTTGTGATAACCATGGAGGCTCACCCTGGCCTGATGTTGTGGTAACCATGGAGGCTCACCCTGGCCTGATGTTGTGATAACCATGGAGACTCACCCTGGCCTGATGTTGTGGTAACCATGGAGGCTCACCCTGGCCTGATGTTGTGGTAACCATGGAGACTCACCCTGGCCTGATGTTGTGGTAACCATGGAGGCTCACCCTGGCCTGATGTTGTGATAACCATGGAGGCTCACCCTGGCCTGATGTTGTGATAACCATGGAGGCTCACCCTGGCCTGATGTTGTGGTAACCATGGAGGCTCACCCTGGCCTGATGTTGTGATAACCATGGAGACTCACTCTGGCCTGATGTTGGGGTAACCATGGAGACTCACCCTGGCGTGATGCTGTGGTAACCATGGAGACTCACCCTGGCGTGATGTTGTGGTAACCATGGAGACTCACCCTGGCCTGATGTTGTGATAACCATGGAGGCTCACCCTGGCCTGATGTTGTGATAACCATGGAGGCTCACCCTGGCCTGATGTTGTGGTAACCATGGAGACTCACCCTGGCCTGATGTTGTGATAACCATGGAGGCTCACCCTGGCCTGATGTTGTGATACCCATGGAGGCTCACCCTGGCCTGATGTTGTGGTAACCATGGAGACTCACCCTGGCCTGATGTTGTGATAACCATGGACACTCACCCTGGTCTGATGTTGTGATAACCATGGAGGCTCACCCTGGCCTGATGTTGTGGTAACCATGGAGACTCACCCTGGCCTGATGTTGGGGTAACCATGGAGACTCACCCTGGCGTGATGTTGTGGTAACCATGGAGACTCACCCTGGCCTGATGTTGTGGTAACCATGGAGGCTCACCCTGGCCCTGTTGTGATAACCATGGAGGCTCACCCTGGCCTGATGTTGTGATAACCATGGAGGCTCACCCTGGCCTGATGTTGTGGTAACCATGGAGGCTCACCCTGGCCTGATGTTGTGATAACCATGAAGGCTCACCCTGGCCTGATGTTGTGATAACCATGGAGACTCACCCTGGCCTGATGTTGTGGTAACCATGGAGGCTCACCCTGGCCTGATGTTGTGGTAACCATGGAGGCTCACCCTGGCCTGATGTTGTGATAACCATGGAGGCTCACCCTGGCCTGATGTTGTGATAACCATGGAGGCTCACCCTGGCCTGATGTTGTGGTAACCATGGAGGCTCAACCTGGCCTGATGTTGTGGTAACCATGGAGACTCACTCTGGCCTGATGTTGTGATAACCATGGAGACTCACCCTGGCGTGATGTTGTGGTAACCATGGAGACTCACCCTGGCGTAATGTTGTGGTAACCATGGAGACTCACCCTGGCCTGATGTTGTGATAACCATGGAGGCTCACCCTGGCCTGATGTTGTGATAACCATGGAGGCTCACCCTGGCCTGATGTTGTGGTAACCATGGAGACTCACCCTGGCCTGATGTTGTGATAACCATGGAGGCTCACCCTGGCCTGATGTTGTGATACCCATGGAGGCTCACCCTGGCCTGATGTTGTGGTAACCATGGAGACTCACCCTGGCCTGATGTTGTGATAACCATGGACACTCACCCTGGTCTGATGTTGTGATAACCATGGAGGCTCACCCTGGCCTGATGTTGTGGTAACCATGGAGACTCACCCTGGCCTGATGTTGGGGTAACCATGGAGACTCACCCTGGCGTGATGTTGTGGTAACCATGGAGGCTCACCCTGGCCTGATGTTGTGGTAACCATGGAGACTCACCCTGGCCTGATGTTGTGGTAACCATGGAGGCTCACCCTGGCCCTGTTGTGATAACCATGGAGGCTCACCCTGGCCTGATGTTGTGATAACCATGGAGGCTCACCCTGGCCTGATGTTGTGGTAACCATGGAGGCTCACCTTGGCCTGATGTTGTGATAACCATAAAGGCTCACCCTGGCCTGATGTTGTGATAACCATGGAGACTCACCCTGGCCTGATGTTGTGGTAACCATGGAGGCTCACCCTGGCCTGATGTTGTGGTAACCATGGAGGCTCACCCTGGCCTGATCTTGTGATAACCATGGAGGCTCACCCTGGCCTGATGTTGTGATAACCATGGAGGCTCACCCTGGCCTGATGTTGTGGTAACCATGGAGGCTCAACCTGGCCTGATGTTGTGGTAACCATGGAGGCTCACCCTGGCCTGATGTTGTGATAACCATGGAGGCTCACTCTGGCCTGATGTTGGGGTAACCATGGAGACTCACCCTGGCGTGATGTTGTGGTAACCATGGAGACTCACCCTGGCGTGATGTTGTGGTAACCATGGAGACTCACCCTGGCCTGATGTTGTGATAACCATGGAGGCTCACCCTGGTCTGATGTTGTGGTAACCATGGAAAGGTATTGATCCTGCAGATCATCTCTAGCTGACACCATTGTTAATCCTATAGAGCTCGGCATCTTGTAGTCCTCAAACCCAGAAAATGTATGATGAAAGAATAGGGTTTGGGATAAACGTAAAAAATGGGACCCGTTTCAGGAAACTAGGCGTCTGTGGCGCGTCACTACATCACAGGAGAACCGTTTGAACGTAAACGTTTATTTTAATCAAAGTGTTTTTTGGGCAGAAATGTCTTCTGGAACATGTGACCTTTCATGTGCCTTAATAACAAACGTGCAGCTTTTTTTAACTTCTTAGTGCCAGGCCCCTTTTTCTCAGTTTCCGCCTGAATGACGTGCCCAAAGTAAACTGCCTGTTACTCAGGTCCTGGAGCCAGGATATTCATATGGTACCATTGGAAAGAAAACACTTTGAAGTTTGTAGAAGCATTAAGATAATGTAGAATAATATAATACAATAGATATGGAAGGAGAAAATCCAAAGAAAAACCAGCCAGAATATATTTTTTTGAGAGACCATGCTCTTACAATGACAAGGGCAAACTCAATTCTAGCTCCCAGGATGCAATTCCTATGTCTTCCACCGGGTGTCAGCAGTCTATGTTCAAGGTTTCAGGCCTGTAACTTCCAAAATGAATAAGAAATATCAGTTTTAGTACAGGGACACAGTCTTGGAAATTCGTGTTTGCATGCCAATGAAGACAGGACGCACCTGCTAAAATAGGTTTCCTATTGAACATACTTCTTTCCGTAAGAAATATTATAGTTGGAAGATTTTCAAAAATAAGTGAATATTTAATCGCAATTTGTGAATTTATGAAGCCTGTGCCGGTTGAAAAATATTTTGATGTGGGGCGCCGTCCTCAAACAATCGCATTGGCATGCTTTTCGCTGTAATAGCTACTGTAAATCGGACAGTGCAATTAGATTAACAAGAATTTAAGCTGTCAACCTGTATAAAACACTTATATCTACCTAAATGTTTAATATCCATCATTTGTATCATTATTTATTTGAATTGCGCGTTTTATGGGATAGCTGGCAACTTGTAAACAATTACCCATTCCTTTAAGTGAGTACTATTTTAATAGCAATATTGACCATCCTACCGATCCTCGATTTCAGCGATGTCATTTACAAAATAGCCTCCAACACTCTACTCAGCAAATTGGATGCAGTCTATCACAGTGCCATCCATTTTGTCACCAAAGCCCCATATACTACCCACAACTGTGACCTGTATGCTCTCGTCGGCTGGCCCTTGTTACATATTCGTCGCCATACCCACTGGCTCCAGGTCATCTATACGTTTTTGCTAGGTAAAGCCCCTCAGCTCACTGGTCACCATAGCAACACCCATCCGTATCACGAGCTCCAGCAGGTATACCTCACCTGTCACCCCCAAAGACAATTCCTCATTTGGTCGCCTTTCCTTCCAGTTCACTGCTGCCAATGACTGGAACGAATTGCAAAAATCACTGAAGTTGGAGACTTATATCTCCCTCACTTTAAGCACCAGCTGTCAGAGCAGCTTAATAAACAGTGTTGCATCTTTTTTGGCATTGAATTCATGTAAGGAATCTGACATCAGTAGATTTATAATCAAACACATTTATGAAGATTTTACACTATTATGGAGAGATGTACTGCTTGGATTCTTTACTGAGGATAGAAAGAAGTTGAAACTATTTTATGTAATTAATTTCATTATTCTTTTGACCAAATTTCATATTCACAAATGTACATTTACAAACAAAACATTGCATTACCTTGCAAAAATAAATTGAACATTATTTTAAGACAATTAAATACTCTGTTGTCAAAAAAGCTGTTAGATGATAAATGTGTGTACGCCCCGCCCCTTAAGGTCATTTTGTAATGTGATATTGTACCCCTTAGCCCCGCCCCCAGCCCCGCCCCTTAGCCCAAATATCCTTTGTATATTCTTTATATATACTTGTTTTCCCCATGTACTTTTTGTATTGATTTGGTGTTAATAAAATAATAATAATACAAAATAATATATATATTTTTTGTAATTCGTTGGCAGCCATATTGGATTTTCTATAAGCTGATGTCCCTGGAACAGTGATCACGTCCGTGAAGATGTCCGAGTGGCGCAGCGGTCTAAGCCACTGCATCTCAGTACAAGACGCATCACTACAGTCCCTGGATCAAATCCAGGCTGTATCACATCCGGCCATGATTGGGAGTCCCCATAGGGCATCGTCCGGTGTTGGCCGGGGTCGGCCGTCATTGTAAATAAGTATTTGTTCTGACTTGCCTGGTTAAAAAATAAAGCGTAATGAAATACGTCACGGTGTAAACGGGGCAGGCTCGCTGACAACGCGGAACTAGTAGAGGATTCACGTGATTGTCAGTCGGACATGTTTCCCCAGCGGACAACTTGTCTGGACTGCTACGATGTATTCAGCAGGAACAGAGAGTTTGATCAAACAAGCCAGGTAAGACCCGGCAGTTAGCGGTGTTCAGAACAGAGTCAAGCCGGGGAAAGGACACTGTTCTCCGCCTGCTTCTGTCCGTCGTACCCCGCTGCTGTCATGTTGTTTGGTGTTAACTTGCTCTTGTCACTGCGCAACTAACAAACCGAGTTGCAAGGTACACCGAACAAAAATATAAACGCAACCATTTCAAAGATTTTAGTGAGTTACTAGAAGGAAATCAGTCAATTTAAGTAAAATATTTTAGGCCCTAATCAATAGATGTCACATGACTGAGAATACAGATATGGATCTGTTGGTAACAGATACTTGAAAAAAAGGGGTAGGGGCGTGATTAAGAGAACCCGTCAGTCAGTATCTGTTGTGACCACAATTGTCCTCATGCAGCGCATCTCCTTCGTATGGAGTTGATCAGGCTGTTGATTGTGGAATGTTGTCCCACTCTTCAATATTACATAAAACAAATAAAATAATGGCTGTTTATTTATTTGATTTATTTCACCTTTATTTAACCAGGTAGGCCAGTTGAGAACACCTTTATTTAACCAGGTAGGCTAGTTGAGAACACCTTTATTTAACCAGGTAGGCTAGTTGAGAACACCTTTATTTAACCAGGTAGGCTAGTTGAGAACACCTTTATTTAACCAGGTAGGCTAGTTGAGAACACCTTTATTTAACCAGGTAGGCTAGTTGAGAACACCTTTATTTAACCAGGTAGGCTAGTTGAGAACACCTTTATTTAACCAGGTAGGCTAGTTGAGAACACCTTTATTTAACCAGGTAGGCTAGTTGAGAACACCTTTATTTAACCAGGTAGGCTAGTTGAGAACACCTTTATTTAACCAGGTAGGCTAGTTGAGAACACCTTTATTTAACCAGGTAGGCTAGTTGAGAACACCTTTATTTAACCAGGTAGGCTAGTTGAGAACACCTTTATTTAACCAGGTAGGCTAGTTGAGAACACCTTTATTTAACCAGGTAGGCTAGTTGAGAACACCTTTATTTAACCAGGTAGGCTAGTTGAGAACACCTTTATTTAACCAGGTAGGCTAGTTGAGAACACCTTTATTTAACCAGGTAGGCTAGTTGAGAACACCTTTATTTAACCAGGTAGGCTAGTTGAGAACACCTTTATTTAACCAGGTAGGCTAGTTGAGAACACCTTTATTTAACCAGGTAGGCTAGTTGAGAACACCTTTATTTAACCAGGTAGGCTAGTTGAGAACACCTTTATTTAACCAGGTAGGCTAGTTGAGAACAAGTTCTCATTTGCAACTGCGACCTGGCCAAGATAAAGCAAAGCAGTTCGACACACACAACAACACAGAGTTACACATGGAGTAAACAATTAACATACAGTCAATAATACAGTAGAACAAAAGAAAACAAAGTCTATATACAGTGAGTGCAAATGAGGTAAGTTAAATAAATAGGCCATGGTGGCGAAGTAATTACAATATAGCAATTAAACACTGGAATGGTAGATGTGCAGAAGATGAATGTGCAAGTAGAGATACTGGGGTGCAAAGGAGCAAGATAAATAAATACAGTATGGGATGAGGTAGGTAGATAGATGGGCTGTTTACAGATGGGCTATGTGCAGTGATCTGTGAGCTGCTCTGACAGCTGGTGCTTAAAGCTAGTGAGGGAGGTAAGAGTCTCCAGCTTCAGAGATTTTTGCAATTCGTTCCAGTCATTGGCAGCAGAGAACTGGAAGGAAAGACAGCCAAAGGAGGTGTTGGCTTTGGGGTGACCAGTGAGATATACCTCCTGGAGCGCATGCTACGAGTGGGTGCTGCTATGTTATGTATGTGGGTGCTGCTACTGTGTTATTGACTTGTTTATTGTTTACTCCATGTGTAACTCTGTGTTGCTGTCTGTTCACACTGCTATGCTTTATCTTGGCCAGGTCGCAGTTGTAAATGAGAATTTGTTCTCAACTAGCCTACCTGGTTAAATAAAGGTGATCTGGTTACCTGGTTAAATAAAGGTGATCTGGTCTACCTGGTTAAATAAAGGTGATCTGGTCTACCTGGTTAAATAAAGGTGATCTGGTCTACCTGGTTAAATAAAGGTGATCTGGTCTACCTGGTTAAATAAAGGTGAAATAAATAAATAAATATGCTGATACAATTGAGGGAGTCTTGTTTTCAGATTAGCCTTGTTAAAATCCCCAGCTACAATTGAATGCAGCCTCGGGATATGTGGTTTCCAGTTTACATAGAGTCAAATGAAGTTCGTTCAGAGCCATCAATGTGTCTGCTTGGGGGGGAATATATGCGCGCTGTGATTATAATCGAAGAGAATTCCCTTGGTAGATAATGCGGTCGACATTTGATTGTGAGGAATTCTAAGTCAGGTGAACAGAAGGACTTGAGTTCCTGTATGTTGTTATGACCACACTACGTCTCGTTGGTGTGAAGGCACCCATGTGCCTTTACGCACATAGATCAACAGAGAGTAGCTTGTAGTCGCCTTTACGCAGCTAACTTGCCAAATTATTCTGAAATTATATTAAAAAAAGAAAGATACGCTTGAAATGGGCGTGGTCTAATTGACTCAACAACCAACAAGTTTAGGTTTCTTAATAAATCAGAAAATCAACAGTTATTTCTGATAATCAAAGTTAGCTGGCTAACTCATTGACCCTGCCTTGTAGTACACCTCTCTGGAGTCGTTCACCACTGACCCGTAGATGCATGAAGGTGACGGCTGTGATGTTGTTTCCAGGGAGATCGGGGAGGAGGAGCTACAGAAGTTCTACTGCAGGATCACCAAGCAGCTGATGGGTAAAGAACACGGCCATGATGTCATCGACTCACTCCAGAGACTACACCTGATCATGGCCTCAACCAAGTACACTAGGAGGTACCCTACACCCTAAACCCTAACTGATTACACCTGATCATGGCCTCCACCTAGTACACTAGGAGGTACCCTAAACCCTACACCCTAAACCCTAACTGACTACACCTGATCATGGCCTCAACCAAGTACACTAGGAGGTACCCTACACCCTAAACCCTAACTGACTACACCTGATCATGGCCTCAACCAAGTACACTAGGAGGTACCCTACACCCTAAACCCTAACTAACTACACCTGATCATAGCCTCAACCAAGTACACTAGGAGGTACCCTACACCCTAAACCCTAACTGACTACACCTGATCATGGCCTCCACCTAGTACACTAGGAGGTACCCTACACCCTAAACCCTAACTGACTACACCTGATCATGGCCTCAACCAAGTACACTAGGAAGTACCCTACACCCTAAACCCTAACTAACTACACCTGATCATAGCCTCAACCAAGTACACTAGGAGGTACCCTACACCCTAAACCCTAACTGACTACACCTGATCATGGCCTCAACCAAGTACACTAGGAGGTACCCTAAACCCTACACCCTAAACCCTAACTGACTACACCTGATCATGGCCTCCACCTAGTACACTAGGAGGTACCCTACACCCTAAACCCTAGCACCTAGTACAGTAAGACTGTGTGTCTCTCTGGTCCTGGAGAGGGTTGCAGGTGTTGGGCTGTCATATCTGTAAAGAATGGAAGACCATAGTTGAATTTTCATGTGTTTTATAGCTGGGCTGAAACAAAAACCTGCACGCTTGCCTTCCCCATGGTATTGGGTGGTCTCAGTAGCGTGTTGTCATGGTAACCTGTGTATATGTGTTGTCCACAGGCTGCCAGTGGAGCTGCATCAGCGTCTGCTGTCGCTTTGTGTGTCTTCCTCTGTGGAGCAGCTGACTGTGTTGACCTCGGCAGTACTCAGAGAAACACTGCCCCCCTCTGGTCCGGGGCAGATCTACACCCTACATGACCACAGCCCTTTACCCAGTCATACTGCTGCTTTAATGCTGTCACAGGTACACATCCATACTGAATAGGCTAGTGGCAAGTCCCCCAAAATGTTGTTACCCGAGGTTTAACAAACCCCAACCATGTTTTTCCATATGTCTAACATCTCCCATATATGAAATGGATGTGTCAAAATATTTGACTGTAATGGTGGTTAAATTGATAAATATTGTGACACACCCCCTTAACTCATTATTTTCGGTCGGCGTTCAATACACAACAGGTGATACTGTATGGATTCTTTCCAGGCAGGACCATACAGGAATGACTGAGAGAACATTTGACTCAGAAAGTTGTGTATTGAACAGCTACCATAAAGTGAAGTTTACATTCATCATAAATATTCATATTTGATATTTTAGCATATTGTATCTGTGTGTTTACAGGTCCAAAATGCGTTAAGATATTCTAATGCTGTTTGTTTGTGTATGTAGGGCAGACGACTGACTGCTTGTATTCCTAATTTGAGCAATATCAGAGCTTTTTACACAACCATCCGTTTCATATAAGGTTGGGCTTTGTTATACCTCGGGTAGAGGTCTCTCAAAACATAAAGCCCTTTTGAAGGATTGGCCACTAGCCTGAAACTCTCTGTCTATGTCTCTGTCTGTCTCTGTCTCTTTCTCTCTGTCTCTTTCTCTCTGTCTCTTTCTCTCTGTCTCTTTCTCTCTGTCTCTTTCTCTGTCTCTTTCTCTCTGTCTCTTTCTCTCTGTCTCTTTCTCTCTGTCTCTCTCTCTTTCTCTCTGTCTCTTTCTCTCTGTCTCTGTCTCTTTCTCTCTGTCTCTGTCTCTCTGTCTCTGTCTCTCTGTCTCTGTCTCTCTCTCTTTCTCTCTGTCTCTCTGTCTGTCTCTTTCTGTCTCTTTCTCTCTGTCTCTTTGTCTCTCTCTCTGTCTCTTTCTCTCTGTCTCTTTCTGTCTCTTTCTCTCTCTGTCTCTGTCTCTTTCTCTCTCTTTCTCTCTGTCTCTTTCTCTCTGTCTCTGTGTCTCTTTCTATCTGTCTCAGGCAGGGTCTAAAGAAGACCTGTCAGCTCTCTCCTCTCTCCTCCTTCGAAGTTTGGAGGGACGACCAGCAGGCATACTCTCTCACCTTCACACTCTGCCTCTTCTCAACACCATCATCACCTACTGCCCAGAGAGCCTTACTGAAGGTAAAACGGACACAGGCGTGTATCTGTGCGTGAGAAGAGCTTGCGATTATGTGATTCTCCCTTGTTGTGTGTGTCTGTCTGTAACAGTATAACTTTAAACCGTCCCCTCGCCCATACCCGGGCGCGAACCAGGGACTCTCTGCACACATCAATAACAGTCACCCACGAAGCATCGTTACCCATCGCTCCACAAAAGCCGCGGTCCTTGCAGAGCAAGGGGAACTACTTGTTGATTCTTCACAAAAAAATACAGTTTTATATCTTTATGTTTGAAGCCTGAAATGTGGCAAAAGGTCGCAAAGTTCAAGGGGGCCGAATACTTTCGCAAGGCACTGTACTAACTACTGTGAGATGTGGTTGTCCCACCTAGCTATCTGAATATACTAACTACTGTAATATGTGGTTGTCTCACCTAGCTATCTGAATATACTAACTACTGTAATATGTGGTTGTCCACCTAGCTATCTGAAAATACTAACTACTGTCATATGTGGTTGTCCACCTAGCTATCTGAATATACTAACTACTGTAATATGTGGTTGTCCACCTAGCTATCTGAATATGAATATACTAACTACTGTGATATGTGGTTGTCCACCTAGCTATCTGAATATACTAACTACTGTAATATGTGGTTGTCCACCTAGCTATCTGAATATGAATATACTAACTACTGTGATATGTGGTTGTCTCACCTAGCTATCTGAATATACTAACTACTGTGATATGTGGTTGTCTCACCTAGCTATCTGAATATACTAACTACTGTGATATGTGGTTGTCCACCTAGCTATCTGAATATACTAACTACTGTGATATGTGGTTGTCCACCTAGCTATCTGAATATACTAACTACTGTAATATGTGGTTGTCTTAACATGTTAATGTAACTGTAAGTCTCTCTGGATAAGAACGTCTGCTAACTGACTAAAGTGTGTGTGTGTGTGTGTGTGTGTGTAGATCATGTGACCCTGCTCAGTAAGAGGCTTGTCGATTGGCTGCGCTACGCCAGCGTTCAGCAGGGAGGTGTGGCTTCGTCAGGAGGGTTTTTCACTGGCCCTCGAATACGTCAGGTGACCTCTAATAAACCAATCAAATCACTGCATATGTTTACATGCAGAACTGTAATGAAACATCTGGATGTTCTGAATGTCTTTTCTAAATGGTGTGTGGTGTGTGTGTGTGTGTGTGTGTGTGTGTGTGTGTGTGTGTGTGTGTGTAGCCGGGGCCGGTGGTGGAGCTGGACGGCTGTGTGTGTGGTGATTTCTTCACGGTGCTGTGTGTCAGCCAAGCCTTCTCAGACGACCAATGGATGAACCTCTACAGTTTCTCTCTGCTACGCCATTGGCTGATCACATACCACAATGTAACGGATGGCAACAACAGCACAGACGCAGGTGTGTGTGGGGGGGGGGTTCCATTGAGATGTGTGGATGGGAGGTTATATTAGGTTGTACCTCTGGTCTGCCAGCTCAGTCTCTCCTTCTTCCATGGTAAGGTGTCTAGCTGACTGATTGGCTGACTGGTTGGCTGGCTAGCCGACTGACTCACATACTGGCTGACTGTGTGCTGGCTGACTGTTTACTGGCTGGCTGGCTGACTGTGTGCTGGCTGACTGACTGACTGTACTGGCTGTCTAGCTGACTAATTGGCTGTCTAGCTGACTGATTGGCAGACTGATTAGCTGGCTGGCTGACTGACTACAGGCTGACTGGCTGACTACTGGCTGGCTGGCTGACTGGCTGGCTGGCTGGCTGGCTGGCTGGCTGACTACTGGCTGGCTGGCTGGCTGACTGGCTGGCTGGCTGACTACTGGCTGGCTGGCTGGCTGACTACTGACTGGCTGGCTGACTACTGGCAGGCTGACTACTGGCTGGCTGGCTGGCTGTCCAGCTGACTGATTGGCAGACTGATTAGCCGGCTGGCTGGCTGACTACAGGCTGGCTGACTACTGGCTGGCTGACTACAGGCTGGCTGGCTGACTACTGGCTGGCTGGCTGGCTGACTACTGGTTGGCTGACTACTGACTGGCTGACTACTGGCTGGCTAACTGTACTGGCTGGCTGACTACTGGCTGGCTGACTACTGGCTGGCTGGCTGACTACTGACTGTACTGGCTGGCTGACGGCTGGCTGGCTGACTACTGACTGGCTGACTACTGGCTGGCTGGCTGGCTGACTACTGGTTGGCTGGCTGACTACTGGCTGACTACTGGCTGGCTGGCTGGCTACTGGCTGGCTGACTACTGACTGGATGACTGCTGGCTGGCTGACTACTGGCTGGCTGACTACTGGCCGGCTGACTACTGGCTGGCTGACTACTGGCCGGCTGACTACTGGCCGGCTGACTACTGACTGGCTGACTTTACTGGCTGACTGGCTGACTACTGACTTTACTGGCTGGCTGGCTGACTACTGACTGGCTGACTACTGGCCGGCTGACTACTGGCCGGCTGACTACTGGCCGGCAGGCTGACTATTGGCCGGCAGGCTGACTACTGGCCGGCAGGCTGACTACTGGCCGGCTGACTACTGACTGGCTGACTTTACTGGCTGGCTGGCTGACTACTGACTGGCTGACTTTACTGGCTGGCTGGCTGACTACTGACTGGCTGACTACTGGCCGGCTGACTACTGGCCGGCTGACTACTGGCCGGCAGGCTGACTATTGGCCGGCAGGCTGACTACTGGCCGGCAGGCTGACTACTGGCTGGCTGACTGACTACTTTCTGGCTGACTACTGGCCGGCTGACTACTGGCTGGCTGACTACTGGCCGGCTGACTGTACTGGCTGGCTGACTGTACTGGCTGGCTGACTACTGACTGGCTGACTACAGGCTGGCTGACTACTGGCTGGCTGACTACTGGCTGGCTGACTACTGGCCGGCTGACTACTGGCCGGCCGACTACTGGCCGGCAGACTACTGACTGGCTGACTTTACTGGCTGGCTGGCTGACTACTGGCTGGCTGACTACTGGCTGGCTGACTACTGGCTGGCTGACTACTGGCCGGCTGACTACTGGCCGGCCGACTACTGGCCGGCAGACTACTGACTGGCTGACTTTACTGGCTGGCTGGCTGACTACTGACTGGCTGACTACTGGCTGGCTGACTACTGGCTGGCTGACTACAGGCTGGCTGACTACTGGCCGGCTGACTACTGGCCGGCTGACCACTGGCCGGCTGACTACTGGCCGGCTGACTACTGGCCGGCTGACTACTGGCCGGCTGACTACTGGCCGGCTGACTACTGACTGGCTGACTTTACTGGCTGGCTGGCTGACTACTGACTGGCTGACTACTGACTGGCTGACTACTGGCTGGCTGACTACTGGCTGGCTTACTACTGACTGGCAGGCTGACTACTGATTGGCAGGCTGACTACTGACTGGCAGGCTGACTACTGACTGGCAGGCTGACTACTGACCGGCAGGCTGACTACTGGCCGGCTGACTACTGGCCGGCTGACTACTGGCCGGCTGACTACTGGCCGGCTGACTACTGGCCGGCTGACTACTGGCCGGCTGACTACTGGCCGGCTGACTACTGGCTGGCTGACTGTACAGGCTGGCTGACTACAGGCTGGCTGACTACTGGCTGGCTGACTACAGGCTGGCTGGCTGACTACTGGCTGGCTGACTACTGGCTGTCTGACTCTCTATTAGATGGCTCAAACCTTCAGCCTACCTGTCTCTTCAAATCAACTGTTTGCATGTAAACATGTCATGGATCTGTTCCATTGGTGTTATGCTCATCTTAGTGTGTTGCTTTAACTGGTCAGTCCACCCCTGACCTCTAACCCTTGACCTCTCTGTGGCCCCAGATGACAGGTCGGAGGTGGACGGCTCTGTGGTTTCCATGGTATCAGCCACGTCGTCCTCCAGCAGACTCCTTCCTCCTAAAGAACGTCTGAGAGAGAAGAGTTTCCAGTACTGCCAACGCCTCATAGAACAGAGTGACCGCAGTATGTACCCTACACCCTAACCCCTACACTACTGCCTCATAGAACAGAGTGACCCCAATATGTACTCTATACCCTAACCCCTACACTACTGCCTCATAGAACAGAGTGACCGCAGTATGTACCCTACACCCTAACCCCTACACTACTGCCTTATAGAACAGAGTGACCGCAGTATGCACCCTACACCCTAACCCCTACACTACTGCCTTATAGAACAGAGTGACCGTAGTATGCACCCTACACCCTAACCCCTACACTACTGCCTCATAGAATAGTGACCGCAGTATGCAGCCTAACCCCTACACTACTGCCTCATAGAACAGAGTGACCCCAATATGTACCCTACACCCTAACTCCTACACTACTGCCTCATAGAACAGAGTGGCTGCAGTATGTACCCTACACCCTAACTCCTACACTACTGCCTCATAGAACAGAGTGGCTGCAGTATGTACCCTACACCCTAACTCCTACACTACTGCCTCATAGAACAGAGTGGCTGAAGTATGTACCCTACCCCCTAACCATCCAGTTGATGGTTTGGGATCAAAAGGACTCACTTAAACATCTAAAACCTGATAGAAAATTGAGAAATGATGATGACCCAGTATGGACGCTAACCCCTACACTACAGTATAGACCCTAACCCCTACACTACAGTATGGACCCTAACCCCTACACTACAGCGTGGACCCTAACCCCTACACTACAGCGTGGACCCTAACCCCTACACTACAGCGTGGACCCTAACCCCTACACTACAGTATAGACCCTAACCCCTACACTACAGTATGGACCCTAACCCCTACACTACAGCATGGACCCTAACCCCTACACTACAGCGTGGACCCTAACCCCTACACTACAGCGTGGACCCTAACCCCTACACTACAGTATAGACCCTAACCCCTACACTACAGTATGGACCCTAACCCCTACACTACAGTATGGACCCTACACTACAGCGTGGACCCTAACCCCTACACTACAGCGTGGACCCTAACCCCTACACTACAGTATGGACCCTAACCCCTACACTACAGCGTGGACCCTAACCCCTACACTACAGCGTGGACCCTAACCCCTACACTACAGTATGGACCCTAACCCCTACACTACAGTATGGACCCTAACCCCTACACTACAGCATGGACCCTAACCCCTACACTACAGTATGGACCCTAACCCCTACACTACAGCGTGGACCCTAACCCCTACACTACAGTATGGACCCTAACCCCTACACTACAGCATGGACCCTAACCCCTACACTACAGCATGGACCCTAACCCCTACACTACAGCATGGACCCTAACCCCTACACTACAGCATGGACCCTAACCCCTACACTACAGCATGGACCCTAACCCCTACACTACAGCATGGACCCTAACCCCTACACTACAGCATGGACCCTAACCCCTACACTACAGCATGGACCCTAACCCCTACACTACAGCATGGACCCTAACCCCTACACTACATCATGGACCCTAACCCCTACACTACAGCATGGACCCTAACCCCTACACTACAGTATGGACCCTACACTACAGTATGGACCCTACACTACAGTATGGACCCTAACCCCTACACTACAGTATGGACCCTAACCCCTACACTACAGCATGGACCCTAACCCCTACACTACAGCATGGACCCTAACCCCTACACTACAGTATGGACCCTACACTACAGTATGGACCCTACACTACAGTATGGACCCTAACCCCTACACTACAGCATGGACCCTAACCCCTACACTACAGCATGGACCCTAACCCCTACACTACAGTATGGACCCTACACTACAGTATGGACCCTACACTACAGCATGGACCCTAACCCCTACACTACAGCATGGACCCTAACCCCTACACTACAGTATGGACCCTAACCCCTACACTACAGTATGGACCCTAACCCCTACACTACAGTATGGACCCTAACCCCTACACTACAGTATGGACCCTAACCCCTACACTACAGTATGGACCCTAACCCCTACACTACAGTATGGACCCTAACCCCTACACTACAGTATGGACCCTACACTACAGCATGGACCCTACACTACAGTATGGACCCTAACCCCTACACTACAGTATGGACCCTAACCCCTACACTACAGTATGGACCCTAACCCCTACACTACAGTATGGACCCTACACTACAGTATGGACCCTAACCCCTACACTACAGTATGGACCCTAACCCCTACACTACAGTATGGACCCTAACCCCTACACTACAGCATGGACCCTAACCCCTACACTACAGTATGGACCCTACACTACAGCATGGACCCTAACCCCTACACTACAGTATGGACCCTACACTACAGTATGGACCCTAACCCCTACACTACAGTATGGACCCTAACCCCTACACTACAGCATGGACCCTAACCCCTACACTACAGCATGGACCCTAACCCCTACACTACAGTATGGACCCTAACCCCTACACTACAGTATGGACCCTAACCCCTACACTACAGCATGGACCCTAACCCCTACACTACAGTATGGACCCTACACTACAGTATGGACCCTAACCCCTACACTACAGTATGGACCCTAACCCCTACACTACAGTATGGACCCTAACCCCTACACTACAGTATGGACCCTAACCCCTACACTACAGTATGGACCCTACACTACAGTATGGACCCTAACCCCTACACTACAGTATGGACCCTACACTACAGTATGGACCCTAACCCCTACACTACAGTATGGACCCTAACCCCTACACTACAGCATGGACCCTAACCCCTACACTACAGCGTGGACCCTAACCCCTACACTACAGTATGGACCCTAACCCCTACACTACAGTATGGACCCTAACCCCTACACTACAGCATGGACCCTAACCCCTACACTACAGCAGGGACCCTAACCCCTACACTACAGCATGGACCCTAACCCCTACACTACAGCATGGACCCTAACCCCTACACTACAGCATGGACCCTAACCCCTACACTACAGCATGGACCCTAACCCCTACACTACAGTATGAACCCTAACCCCTACACTACAGTATGGACCCTAACCCCTACACTACAGTATGGACCCTAACCCCTACACTACAGCATGGACCCTAACCCCTACACGACTTTGACATATATTTGTTACAAATCGGTCCCCAAAATGTTTTGTGTCCCTGTGTTGAATCTGTGAATCCCAGTGTCCCTGTGTTGAATCTGTGAATCCCAGTGTCCCTGTGTTGAATCTGTAAATCCCAGTGTCCCTGTGTTGAATCTGTAAATCCCAGTGTCCCTGTGTTGAATCTGTGAATCCCAGTGTCCCTGTGTTGAATCTGTAAATCCCAGGGTCCCTGTGTTGAACAGTAAATCCCAGTGTCCCTGTGTTGAATCTGTAAATCCCAGTGTCCCTGTGTTGAATCTGTAAATCCCTGTGTTGAATCTGTGAATCCCAGTGTCCCAGTGTTGAATCTGTAAATCCCAGTGTCCCTGTGTTGAATCTGTAAGTCCCTGTGTTGAACAGTAAATCCCAGTGTCCCTGTGTTGAATCTGTAAATCCCAGTGTTGAATCTGTAAATCCCAGTGTCCCTGTGTTGAATCTGTAAATCCCTGTGTTGAATCTGTGAATCCCAGGGTCCCTGTGTTGAATCTGTAAATTCCAGTGTCCCCGTGTTTAATCTGTGAATCCCAGTGTCCCTGTGTTGAATCTGTAAATCCCAGTGTCCCAGTGTTGAATCTGTGAATCCCAGTGTCCCTGTGTTGAATCTGTAAATCCCAGTGTCCCTGTGTTGAATCTGTAAATCCCAGTGTCCCTGTGTTGAATCTGTAAATCCCAGTGTTCCTGTGTTGAATCTGTGAATCCCAGTGTCCCTGTGTTGAATCTGTGAATCCCAGGGTCCCTGTGTTGAATCTGTGAATCCCAGGGTCCCTGTGTTGAATCTGTGAATCCCAGGGTCCCTGTGTTGAATCTGTGAATCCCAGGGTCCCTGTGTTGAATCTGTGAATCCCAGTGTTGAATCTGTGAATCCCAGGGTCCCTGTGTTGAACAGTAAAGACTGTTTTCTTCTGTTTCAGAGGCGCTGAAGAGAACAGACACAGAGCTACAGAAAGCAGTGAGCTACAACTTGTCCCCTACAATCACACACAGTTATACTGCTGTAGTAACCCTGTCATACTGCTGTAGTAACCCTGTCCCCTACAATCACACAGTCATACTGCTGTAGTAACCCTGTCATACTGCTGTAGTAACCCTGTCATACTGCTGTAGTAACCCTGTCATACTGCTGTAGTAACCCTGTCATACTGCTGTAGTAACCCTGTCATACTGCTGTAGTAACCCTGTCATACTGCTGTAGTAACCCTGTTATACTGCTGTAGTAACCCTGTCATACTGCTGTAGTAACCCTGTCCTCTCTCTGCGTGCGTGTGTGTGTGTGTGTCAGTGCTTGGTGGAGGCGGTGCGTATCCTGGACGGGGTGTGTGTGGAGGATGCAGGGTGTGTGTATCGTGCGTTCCCGTGTGTTAAGTCACTGTTTGGCCGTCTGAACTCTGACCTGTCCTGCAGCAGAGTCCTCCTGCCCATCGCTCAGTTCTACCTGAACCACGGTGAGGAGGTGTGTGTGTGCACGTGTGGAGGATAGAGCTAGTGTGTACTTACTGTGTTTGTGTGTGTGTGTGTGTGTGTGTAGGGGAGACTGCAGCGGTGGACAGTGAGTGTGTGTGGAGGTGTGTGTTTGGTGTTCTCCCAGCAGAGTGTTTCAACGACCCCTATCTGGCCCACGAGACGCTGTCCTTCATCAGAGCCAATCAGCTGCAGCTCCACTCCTCTGTACCACTGTACACACACTACTTCCCTAGCCTGCTCAAGGTAACACACACTACTTCCCTATCCTGCTCAAGGTAACACACACTACTTCCCTAGCCTGCTCAAGGTAACACACACTACTTCCCTAGCCTGCTCAAGGTAACACACACTACTTCCCTAGCCTGCTCAAGGTAACACACACTACTTCCCTAGCCTGCTCAAGGTAACACACTACTTCCCTAGCCTGCTCAAGGTAATACACATTACTTCCCTAGCCTGCTCAAGGTAACACACACTACTTCCCTAGCCTGCTCAAGGTAACACACACTACTTCCCTAGCCTGCTCAAGGTAACACACACTACTTCCCTAGCCTGCTCAAGGTAACACACAACCCATTTTAACACTCCAGGCACATTATTGGCCCACCGTATTATCGTGTCTGGCTACCGGACACCTTTCAGTCTCTGATGTTTGTAGTTCTGATCTTTTTTACCACTCTTCAGATCTGCTCTTTTGCCAATAATTGTGTAAAGATCAGAATTGGTCTGCCTGTGTAAACGCAGCCTCTGTATACCTTCTAGTCTGACTGCAGTATGTGTTCTACACTGAACTAAAATAGAAACGCAACATGCAGCAATTTATAAGATTTGACTGAGTTACAGTTCATAGAAGGAAATCAGTCCATTTAAATGAATTCATTAGGCCCTAATCTATGGATTTCACATGTCTGGGCAGGGGCGGGCATAGGCCAGGCCCAGCCAATCAGAAGGAGTTTTTCCCCACAAGAGGGCTTAATTACAGACAGAAATACTCTTCAGTTTCATCAACTATCCGGGTGGTTCATAAGGAGAGAACACATAGTCAACATAGTTGGAGAGAAATAACTATCCGGGTGGTTCATAAAATTGGAGAGAAATACGTTTTTTGGGGACTTTTCTGGGATATTTTATTTCAGCTCATGAAACATGGGATCAACACTTTATTTTTGTTCAGTATAGTTTCTAGTCTGGCATCTAACGCTGGGTTCTAGTCTGGTATCTGACGCCGGGTTCTAGTTTCTGGTCTGGTATCTGACGCTGGGTTCTAGTTTCTGGTCTGGTATCTGACGCTGGGTTCTAGTCTGGTATCTGACGCTGGGTTCTAGGTTCTAGTCTGGTATCTGACGCCGGGTTCTAGTTTCTGGTCTGGTATCTGACGCTGGGTTCTAGTCTGGTATCTGACGCTGGGTTCTAGGTTCTAGTCTGGTATCTGACGCCGGGTTCTAGTTTCTGGTCTGGTATCTGATGCAGGGTTCTAGTTTCTAGTCTGGTATCTGACGCTGGGTTCTAGTTTCTAGTCTGGTATCTGACGCTGGGTTCTAGTTTCTAGTCTGGTATCTGACGCCGGGTTCTAGTTTCTGGTCTGGTATCTGACGCTGGGATCTAGTCTGGTATCTGACACTGGGTTCTAGTCTGGTATCTGACGCCGGGTTCTAGTTTCTAGTCTGGTATCTGACGCTGGGTTCTGGTCTGGTATCTGACGCCGGGTTCTAGTCTGGTATCTGACGCCGGGTTCTAGTCTGGTATCTGACGCCGGGTTCTAGTCTGGTATCTGACGCCGGATTCTAGTCTGGTATCTGACGCTGGGTTCTAGTCTGGTATCTGACGCCGGGTTCTAGGTTCTAGTCTGGTATCTGACGCCGGGTTCTTGTAGTTATTAGTTCCTAGCGTGGGACAGTCCAGGTCTTGTATCTGACTATGTGTTTTAGTTCCTAGCGTGGGACAGTCCAGGCCTGGTATCTGACTATGTGTTGTAGTTCCTAGCGTGGGACAGTCCAGGCCAGGTATCTGACTATGTGTTGTGTTGTAGTTCCTAGCGTGGGACAGTCCAGGCCTGGTATCTGACTATGTGATGTGTTGTATTTCCTAGCGTGGGACAGTCCAGGCCTGTTATCTGACTATGTTTTTTAGTTCCTAGCGTGGGACAGTCCAGGCCTGGTATCTGACTATGTGTTGTGTTGTAGTTCCTAGCGTGGGACAGTCCAGGCCTGGTATCTGACTATGTGTTGTGTTGTAGTTCCTAGCGTGGGACAGTCCAGGCCTAGTATCTGACTATGTGTTGTAGTTCCTAGCGTGGGACAGTCCAGGCCAGGTATCTGACTATGTGATGTGTTGTAGTTCCTAGCGTGGGACAGTCCAGGCCTGGTATCTGACTATGTGTTGTAGTTCCTAGCGTGGGACAGTCCAGGCCAGGTATCTGACTATGTG
>NW_027259826.1:0-5000 GCF_045791955.1 Oncorhynchus clarkii lewisi
TCTCTCAATTCAATTCAATTCAATTCAAGGGCTTTATTGGCATGGGAAACATGTGTTAACATTGCCAAAGCAAGTGAGGTAGACAACATACAAAGTGAAAATATAAAGTGAAAAACAACAAAAATTAACAGTAAACATTACACATACAGAGGTTTCAAAACAGTAAAGTCATTACAAATGTCATATTATATATATATATACAGTGTTTTAACAATGTACAAATGGTTAAAGGACACAAGATAAAATAAATAAGCATAAATATGGGTTGTATTTACAATGGTGTGTGTTCTTCACTGGTTGCCCTTTTCTCGTGGCAACAGGTCACAAATCTTGCTGCTGTGATGGCACACTGTGGAATTTCACCCAGTAGATATGGGAGTTTTTCAAATTTGGATTTGTTTTCGAATTCTTTGTGGATCTGTGTAATCTGAGGGAAATATGTCTCTCTAATATGGTCATACGTTGGGCAGGAGGTTAGGAAGTGCAGCTCAGTTTCCACCTCATTTTGTGGGCAGTGAGCACATAGCCTGTCTTCTCTTGAGAGCCATGTCTGCCTACGGCGGCCTTTCTCAATAGCAAGGCTATGCTCACTGAGTCTGTACATAGTCAAAGCTTTCCTTAATTTTGGGTCAGTCACAGTGGTCAGGTATTCTGCCGCTGTGTACTCTCTGTTTAGGGCCAAATAGCATTCTAGTTTGCTCTGTTTTTTTGTTAATTCTTTCCAATGTGTCAAGTAATTATCTTTTTGTTTTCTCATGATTTGGTTGGGTCTAATTGTGCTGTTGTCCTGGGGCTCTGTAGGGTGTGTTTGTGTTTGTGAACAGAGCCCCAGGACCAGCTTGCTTAGGGGACTCTTCTCCAGGTTCATCTCTCTGTAGGTGATTACTTTGTTATGGAAGGTTTGTGAATCACTTCCTTTTAGGTGGTTGTAGAATTTAACGGCTCTTTTCTGGATTTTGATAATTAGTGGGTATCGGCCTAATTCTGCTCTGCATGCATTATTTGGTGTTCTACGTTGTGCACGGAGGATATTTTTGCAGAATTCTGCGTGCAGAGTCTCAATTTGGTGTTTGTCCCATTTTGTGAAGTCTTGGTTGGTGAGCGGACCCCAGACCTCACAACCATAAAGGGCAATGGGCTCTATGACTGATTCAAGTATTTTTAGCCAAATCCTAATTGGTATGTTGAAATTTATGTTTCTTTTGATGGCATAGAATGCCCTTCTTGCCTTGTCTCTCAGATCGTTCACAGCTTTGTGGAAGTTACCTGTGGAGCTGATGTTTAGGCCAAGGTATGTATAGTTTTTTGTGTGCTCTAGGGCAACAGTGTCTAGATTGAATTTGTATTTGTGGTCCTGGTGACTGGACCTTTTTTGGAACACCATTATTTTGGTCTTACTGAGATTTACTGTCAGGGCCCAGGTCTGACAGAATCTGTGCATAAGATCTAGGTGCTGCTGTAGGCCCTCCTTGGTTGGTGACAGAAGCACCAGATCATCGGCAAACAGCAGACATTTGACTTCGGAATCTAGCAGGGGGAGGCCGGGTGCTGCAGACTGTTCTAGTGCCCTTGCCAATTCGTTGATATATATGTTGAAGAG
The DNA here is from genome assembly GCF_045791955.1 of Oncorhynchus clarkii lewisi. NCBI lineage: Eukaryota > Metazoa > Chordata > Actinopteri > Salmoniformes > Salmonidae > Oncorhynchus > Oncorhynchus clarkii. The sequence goes on from NW_027259826.1 coordinate 1,601, forward strand.
GGTGGGGCTTAAGCTGCATCCCTGTCTAACCCCACGACCCTGTGTGAAGAAATGTGTGTGTTTTTTGCCAATTTTAACCGCACACTTGTTGTTTGTGTACATGGATTTTATAATGTCGTATGTTTTACCCCCAACACCACTTTCCATCAGTTTGTATAGCAGACCCTCATGCCAGATTGAGTCGAAGGCTTTTTTGAAATCAACAAAGCATGAGAAGACTTTGCCTTTGTTTTGGTTTGTTTGGTTGTCAATTAGGGTGTGCAGGGTGAATACATGGTCTGTTGTACGGTAATTTGGTAAAAAGCCAATTTGACATTTGCTCAGTACGTTGTTTTCATTGAGGAAATGTACGAGTCTGCTGTTAATAATAATGCAGAGGATTTTCCCAAGGTTACTGTTGACACATATTCCACGGTAGTTATTGGGGTCAAATTTGTCTCCACTTTTGTGGATTGGGGTGATCAGTCCTTGGTTCCAAATATTGGGGAAGATGCCAGAGCTAAGTATGATGTTAAAGAGTTTTAGTATAGCCAATTGGAATTTGTTGTCTGTATATTTGATCATTTCATTGAGGATACCATCAACACCACAGGCCTTTTTGGGTTGGAGGGTTTTTATTTTGTCCTGTAACTCATTCAATGTAATTGGATAATCCAGTGGGTTCTGGTAGTCTTTAATAGATGATTCTAAGATCTGTATTTGATCATGTATATGTTTTTGCTCTTTATTCTTTGTTATAGAGCCAAAAAGATTGGAGAAGTGGTTTACCCATACATCTCCATTTTGGATAGATAATTCTTGTTGTTGTTGTTTGTTTAGTGTTTTCCAATTTTCCCAGAAGTGGTTAGAGTCTATGGATTCTTCAATTGCATTGAGCTGATTTCTGACATGCTGTTCCTTCTTTTTCCGTAGTGTATTTCTGTATTGTTTTAGTGATTCACCATAGTGAAGGCGTAGACTCAGGTTTTCCGGGTCTCTATGTTTTTGGTTGGACAGGTTTCTCAATTTCTTTCTTAGATTTTTGCATTCTTCATCAAACCATTTGTCATTATTGTTAATTTTCTTCGGTTTTCTATTTGAGATTTTTAGATTTGATAGGGAAGCTGAGAGGTCAAATATACTGTTAAGATTTTCTACTGCCAAGTTTACACCTTCACTATTACAGCGGAACGTTTTACCCAGGAAATTGTCTAAAAGGGATTGAATTTGTTGTTGCCTAATTGTTTTTTGGTAGGTTTCCAAACTGCATTCCTTCCATCTATAGCATTTCTTAATGTTACTCAGTTCCTTTGGCTTTGATGCCTCATCTCTCTCCCCTCTGTCTCTCTCTCTCTCCCCTCTGTCTCTCTCTCTCTCCCCTCTGTCTCTCTCTCTCTCCCCTCTGTCGCTCTCTCTCTCTGTCTCTATCTCTCTCTCTCCCCTCTGTCTCTCTCTCTCTTTCCCCTCTGTCTCTTTCTCTCTCTCCCCTCTGTCTTTCTCTCTCTCTCCCCTCTGTCTCTCTCGCTCTCTCCCCTCTGTCTCTTTCTCTCTCTCTCCCCTCTGTCTCTCTCTCTCTCTCCCCTCTCTCTCTCTCTCTCTCTCTCTCTCCCCTCTGTCTCTCTCTCTCTCCCCTCTCTCTCTCTCTCTCCCCTCTGTCTCTCTCTCCCCTCCGTCTCTCTCTCTCTCTCTCTCTCTCCCCTCTGTCTCTCTCTCTCTCTCCCCTCTGTCTTTCTCTCTCTCTCCCCTCTGTCTCTCTCTCTCACTCCCCTCTCTCTCTCTCTCTCTCTCTCCCCTCTGTCTTTCTCTCTCTCTCCCCTCTGTCTTTCTCTCTCTCTCCCCTCTGTCTCTCTTTCTCCCTCCCCTCTGTCTCTCTCTCTCTCCCCTCTGTCTCTCTCTCTCTCTCTCTCCCCTCTGTCTCTCTTTTCTCTCTCCCCCCTGTCTCTCTCTCTCTCCCCTCTGTCTTTCTCTCTCTCTCCCCTCTGTCTTTCTCTCTCTCTCCCCTCTGTCTCTCTCTCTCTCCCCTCTGTCTCTCTCTCTCTCTCTCTCTCCCCTCTGTTTCTCTCTCTCTCTCCCCTCTGTCTCTCTCTCTCTCTCTCTCTCTCTCTCCCCTCTGTCTCTCTCTCTCTCTCCCCTATGTCTCTCTCTCTCCGCTCTGTCTCTCTCTCTCTCTCCCCTCTGTCTCTCTCTCCCTCCCCTCTGTCTCTCTCTCTCTCCCCTCTGTCTATCTCTCTCTCTCCCCTCTGTCTCTCTCTCTCTCCCCTCTGTCTCTCTCTCTCTCTCTCTCTCCCCTCTGTCTCTCTCTCTCTCTCCCCTCTGTCTCTCTCTCTCTCTCTCTCTCTCTCCCCTCTGTCTCTCTCTCCCTCCCCTCTGTCTCTCTCTCTCTCCCCTCTGTCTATCTCTCTCTCTCCCCTCTGTCTCTCTCTCTCTCTCTCTCTCTCTCTCCCCTCTGTCTCTCTCTCTCTCCCCTCTGTCTCTCTCTCTCTCTCTCTCTCTCTCTCTCTCTCCCCTCTGTCTCTCTCTCTCTCTCCCCTCTGTCTTTCTCTCTCTCTCCCCTCTGTCTCTCTCTCTCCCTCCCCTCTGTCTTTCTCTCTCTCTCCCCTCTGTCTCTCTCTCTCTCTCTCCCCTCTACACAGTCATATGCACATACACAGTCATATGCACATACACAGTCATATGCACATACACAGTCATATGCACGTACACAGCCATATGCATGTACACAGCCATATGCACATACACAGTCATATGCACGTACACAGCCAAATGCACATACACAGCCATATGCACATACACAGTCATATGCACATACACAGTCATATGCACATACACAGTCATATGCACATACACAGTCATATGCACATACACAGTCATATGCACATACACAGTCATATGCACGTACACAGCCATATGCACGTACACAGCCATATGCACATACACAGTCATATGCACATACACAGTCATATGCACATACACAGTCATATGCACATACACAGTCATATGCACATACACAGTCATATGCACATACACAGTCATATGCACATACACAGTCATATGCACATACACAGTCATATGCACGTACACAGCCATATGCACGTACACAGCCATATGCACATACACAGTCATATGCACATACACAGTCATATGCACATACACAGCCATATGCACGTACACAGTCATATGCACATACACAGTCATATGCACGTACACAGCCATATGCACATACACAGTCATATGCACATACACAGTCATATGCACATACACAGCCATATGCACGTACACAGTCATATGCACATACACAGTCATATGCACGTACACAGCCATATGCACATACACAGTCATATGCACATACACAGCCATATGCACATACACAGCCATATGCACGTACACAGTCATATGCACATACACAGTCATATGCACATAC
>NW_027259826.1:10000-12500 GCF_045791955.1 Oncorhynchus clarkii lewisi
GAGATATGAGAACAGAGAGAGAGGACAGAGACTGAGGGAGTACAGGAGATATGAGGACAGAGAGAGAGGACAGGAGATATGAGGACAGAGAGAGAGGGCAGGAGATATGAGGACAGAGAGAAAGGACAGGAGATATGAGGACAGAGAGAGAGGGCAGGAGATATGAGGACAGAGAGAAAGGACAGGAGATATGAGGACAGAGAGAGAGGGAGGGAGTAGGATAGAGATAAAGAGAGGGAAGGAGGAGGACAGAGATAAAGAGAGGACAGGAGATAGGGGATAGAGAGGACAGGAGATATGAGGACAGAGAGAGAGGACAGGAGATATGAGGACAGAGAGAGAGGACAGGAGATATGAGGACAGAGAGAGAGGGAGGGAGTAGGACAGAGATAAAGAGAGGACAGGAGATAGGAGGACAGAGAGAGAGGACAGAAGATAGGAGGACAGAGAGAGAGGACAGGAGATAGGAGGACAGAGCGATAGGGGACAGGAGATAGGAGGACAGAGTGATAGAGGAAAGGAGATAGGAGGACAGAGAGAAAGAGGACAGGAGATAGGAGGACAGAGCGATAGAGGACAGGAGATATGAGGACAGAGAAAGAGGACAGGAGATAGGAGGACAGAGAGATAGAGGACAGGAGATAGGAGGACAGAGAGAAAGAGAGGGAGGGAGGTGGACAAGAAGAAAGAATCTCAGAAAGAAAGAGAAAGGAGTGACATTGATACACACACACAACACACACACACAACCATAAACATGGTGGTACCATGATGCCGGTTAGTAAACAGACTCCTTTGCCACAGTACGTGTGAGGCACCATGTCTCCGTAGCCAATAGACAGGAAGGTGATAGAGATGAGCCACATCGCCCCCAGGAAGTTACTGGTCACATCCTGGGCATCATGATACCTGGGGAGAGAGAGACAGGAAGTTACTGGTCACATCCTGGGCATCATGATACCCGGGGAGAGAGAGACAGGAAGTTACTGGTCACATCCTGGGCATCATGATACCTGGGGAGAGAGAGACAGGAAGTTACTGGTCACATCCTGGGCATCATGATACCTGGGGAGAGAGAGACAGGAAGTTACTGGTCACATCCTGGGCATCATGATACCTGGGGAGAGAGAGACAGGAAGTTACTGGTCACATCCTGGGCATCATGATACCTAGGGAGAGAGAAACAGGAAGTTACTGGTCACATCCCGGGCATCATGATACCTAGGGAGAGAGAGACAGGAAGTTACTGGTCACATTACGGGCATCATGATACCTAGGGAGAGAGAGACAGGAAGTTACTGGTCATATCCTGGGCATCATGATACATAGGGAGAGAGAGACAGGAAGTTACTGGTCATATCCTGGGCATCATGATACCTGGGGAGAGATAGAGGGAGAGCGAGAGCGAGAGCGAGAGCGAGAGCGAGAGCGAGAGCGAGAGCGAGAGCAAGAGCGAGAGAGAGAGAGAGAGAGAGAGAGAGAAAACTCCACTACTCCTCTCTCACACCTACCTCTCACACACTCGTACGGTCCAGGCAGCGATGATCCACAGTGAGATGCTGAAGACCAGGAGAACAGTGCCTGGACAGATGGTCATCAGAGTCTTCATTACAAACCTTGTGTTAAAGTGCACCTGCAAAGCACACACACATGCACACAAGCACACACACAGATGTAACGCACACACGCAAATAACACACGCACACATACGCAGTGTTAGATGTCATCGATAACGTATATAACGTACAGTTGAAGTCAGAAGTTTACATACACCTTAGCAAAGTACATTTCAACTCAAGTTTTCACAATTCCTGACATTTAATCCTAGTAAAAATTCCCTGTTTTAGGTAAATTAGGATCACCACTTTAGTTTAAGAATGGGAAATGTGGGCCTCCCGGGTGGCTAGCAGTGCTAGCTGTGAGACTCTGGGTTCGTGAGAGAGACTCTGGGTCGCAGCCGGCTGCAACAAGGAGGTCCATGGGGCGACGCACAATTGGCCTAGCGTCGTCCGGGTTAGGGATGGTTTGGCCGGTAGGGATATGCTTGTCTCATTGTGCACTAGCGACTCCTGTGGTGGGCCGGGTGCAGTGCACGCTAACCAGGTCGCCAGGTGCACGGTGTTTCCTCTGACACATTGGTGCAGCTGGCTTCTGGGTTGGATGCGCGCAGTGTTAAAAAGCAGTTCGGCTTGGTTGGGTTGTATTTCGGAGGACGCATGGCTTTCAACCTTCGTCTCTCCCGAGCCCGTACGGGAGTTGTAGCGATGAGACAAGTTAGTAACTACTAACAATTGGATACCATGAAATTGGGGAGAAAAGAGGAGATTTTTTTATATATATTTTTTTGAAATGTCAGAATAATAGCAGCTTTTATTTCTTTCATCACATTCCCAGAAGTTTACATACACTCAATTAGTATTTGGTAGCATTGCCTTTAAATTGTTTAACTTGGGTCAAACATTTCAGGTAGCCTTCCACAAGCTTCCCACAATAAGTTGAG
>NW_027259826.1:17500-22560 GCF_045791955.1 Oncorhynchus clarkii lewisi
GCTGACTGTCTGCTAACTCCCAGCTAAATGTCTGCTAAGACTCAGCTAACTGTCTGCTAACTGTCTGCTAACTCATCTAATTGTCTGCTAACTCTCAGCTAACTGTCTGCTAACTGTCTGCTAACTCTCAGCCTACTGTCTGATAACTGTCTGCTAACACCCCAGGAAGTGATCCCATTACCCCAGTCACAGCATTACTTTGAGACATCATTATGGATGTATTTCTGGCATCATTATGAACACACTAGCCATAATGCTTTAATTGCTGTTTTATTCCTGCTCAGTTGATGTTGTTTGCTTTCTTAATTGCTGTGGTTACTGTTGATACTGTCGCCGGGGCGGTTGTTATGAGGAAGAGCTAAGAGCAGGGTTTTAGTAGAGACCATCCCCTTCAGGAAGAGACAGACGGGGGGAGATGAAGAGAGAATACGAGAGAGGGGAGATATGGAGAAGGAGAGAGGGGGAGGAGCTAGAGATAGGGAAAAAGAGAAGGCAGGGGAATGAGAAAGAGAGAAAAAGAAGGGAGACATAGAGAAAGAGGAGAGACAGACAGGTAGAGAGTGAGCGATGGAGCGAGGTAGGGAAGTCCCAGTTTTAAATGAAAGGTTGAACAGATGCTGGTGGGCAGAGAGGAACAGTCAGAGTTGAGCAGAGAGAGAGAGAGAGCAGCTCTTACTGTATCCACATGATTCATCTGGAGAGGTTTTTATCCCACACACGTTGTCTCATCATACACAACAAACACTATGAGAGGGTCAAACAACAGAACTAACACAGTATAGGACCAACCAGAAGTCACAACTAATCTGGAGGGGCCTCAACTGGCCTGCACTGTAGCAGGATTTAATGTACAGCCACTACCAGACTGAAGAACAAGGGATAGGGAGAGACAGATAGAAAGACAGACAGAGAGAGAAAGAGAGAGAGCAAGAGAGAGTGTAAAGAGAAAGAGAGAGAGAGGGGGATGGGGTATAAAGAGAGAGAGAGAGAGAGAGAGAGAGAGAGAGAGAGAGAGAGAGAGAGAGAGAGAGAGAGAGAGAGAGCGAGAGAGAGAGAGAGAGAGAGAGAGAGAATGAATGATACAGATAGTTAAACTGAAATGTGACACTAAAAGAGAGTTCGGTAGTGGTAACATTCTTGCCCAGGTGTCTGTGTCTGCTCCAGCCAACTTACCTTGGTGAGACAGCTACAGCCTGTGGCCTGGTTGAAAGCAGACACAGTCACCCAGGCTAGTGACACTCCTTGTGCTCTAGTAGCAGAATGACACAACCAGCAGTGGATCACTGCTGGATAGAAAGCACAAATACACTTTCAGCTTTCAGACTAGATGTCTCTGTTTGCGTGACAGTGTAGCATGCAACTGGTGCCACTGGTGAAAAGACAAAAGGAGCATTCATCATGTCCTTGGTGTGTGTCGCAAGGAGTCATTGTGTTCTGCACACTTGTGTATTGTAGGTAAAATGATTTGTGAATGCTGCATGTCAGTCAGTGTGTGTGTGTATGTGTGCATGAAAGAGAGAGAGAGAGAGAGAGAGAGAGAGAGAGAGAGAGAGAGAGAGGGGAGAGAGAGAGAGAGAGAACGAGAACGAGAAGGAGAGTGACAGTGAGAGTGAGAGCTGGTGTTTTGCAGACCCAGCCTCGTCATGGTGACTGTTGCCAAGGCGACAACATCAAAGACCAGCCAAGCTTAATTAGAATCCCCAGCAAGAGAGAAAGAGATAAAGATAGAGAGAGCGGGAGGGAGGGAGAGGTAGGGACACAGGGGAAGAGATAGAGACAACGGGAAGGAATAGAGAGAAAGATCCTGTGTGTGAGAGTCAAAGAGAGTGAGAGAGAGTACAGTACAGAAGTTTGTGTGTGTGTGTGTGTGTGTGTGGTGTGTGTGTGTGTGTGTGTGTGTGTGTGTGTGTGTGTGTGTGTGTGTGTGTGTGTGTGTGTGTGTGTGTGTGTGTGTGCGTGTGTGCGCGCGTGTGTGTGCCTGCCTGCGTGTGTGTGTGTGGATCTGTGCACACTAATGGCACTGTGCTTTTCCATTGAGTCAGAGGGAAGCCCATCACAGCCCCAACACACACACAACTCATTCACACTTACAGAACATCTCTTTTGTCTGCAAACTCACTCCCTCTTTCTCTCTCTTCCCCAGATCCTCACTCCCTCTATCTCTCTCTTCCCCAGATCCTCACTCCCTCTTTCTCTCTCTTCCCTAGATCCTCACTCCCTCTTTCTCTCTCTTCCCCAGATCATCACTCCCTCTTTCTTTCTCTTCCCCAGATCCCCCCTCCCTCTTTCTTTCTCTTCCCCAGATCCTCACTCCCTCTTTCTCTCTCTTCCCCAGAGCCTCACTCCCTCTTTCTCTCTCTTCCCCAGATCCTCCCTCCCTCTTTCTCTCTCTTCCCCAGATCCTCAATCCCTCTTTCTTTCTCTTCCCCAGATCCTCACTCCCTCTTTCTCTCTCTTCCCCAGATCCTCACTCCCTCTTTCTTTCTCTTCCCCAGATCCCCCCTCCCTCTTTCTTTCTCTTCCCCATATCCTCACTCCCTCTTTCTTTCTCTTCCCCAGATCCTCACTCCCTCTTCTTCTCTTCCCCATATCCTCACTCCCTCTTTCTCTCTCTTCCCCAGATCCTCATTCCCTCTTTCTATCTCTTCCCCAGATCCCCCCTCCCTCTTTCTCTCTCTTCCCCAGATCCTCACTCCCTCTTTCTCTCTCTTCCCCAGATCCTCACTCCCTCTTTCTTTCTCTTCCCCAGATCCTCACTCCCTCTTTCTCTCTCTTCCCCAGATCCCCCCTCCCTCTTTCTCTCTCTTCCCCAGATCCTCACTCCCTCTTTCTTTCTCTCTCTTCCCCAGATCCTCACTCCCTCGTTATCTCTCTTCCCCAGATCCTCACTCCCTCTTTCTTTCTCTTCCCCATATCCTCACTCCCTCTTTCTCTCTCTTCCCCAGATCCTCACTCCCTCTTTCTTTCTCTTCCCCAGATCCTCCCTCCCTCTTTCTCTCTCTTCCCCAGATCCTCACTCCCTCTTTCTTTCTCTTCCCCAGATCCTCACTCCCTCTTTTTCTCTTCCCCATATCCTCACTCCCTCTTTCTCTCTCTTCCCAAGATCCTCCCTCCCTCTTTCTCTCTCTTCCCCAGATCCTCACTCCCTCTTTCTTTCTCTTCCCCAGATCCTCACTCCCTCTTTCTTTATCTTCCCCAGATCCTCACTCCCTCTTTCTCTCTCTTCCCCAGATCCTCAATCCCTCTTTCTCTCTCTTCCCCAGATCCTCACTCCCTCTTTCTTTCTCTTCCCCAGATCCTCACTCCCTCGTTTTCTCTTCCCCATATCCTCACACCCTCTTTCTCTCTCTTCCCCAGATACTCACTCCCTATTTCTCTCTCTTCCCCAGATCCTCACTCCCTCTTTCTTTCTCTTCCCCAGATCCCCCCTCCCTCTTTCTCTCTCTTCCCCAGATCCTCACTCCCGCTTTCTCTCTCTTCCCCAGATCCTCACTCCCTCTTTCTCTCTCTTCCCCAGATCCTCACTCCCTCTTTCTTTCTCTTCCCCAGATCCTCACTCCCTCTTTCTCTCTCTTCCCCAGATCCTCACTCCCTCTTTCTCTCTCTTACCCAGATCCTCACTCCCTCTTTCTTTCTCTTCCCCAGATCCCCCCTCCCTCTTTCTCTCTCTTCCCCAGATCCTCCCTCCCTCTTTCTTTCTCTTCCCCAGATCCTCACTCCCTCTTTTTCTCTTCCCCATATCCTCACTCCCTCTTTCTTTCTCTTCCCCAGATCCTCACTCCCTCTTCTTCTCTTCCCCAGATCCTCACTCCCTCTTTCTCTCTCTTCCCCAGATCCTCACTCCCTCTTTCTCTCTCTTCCCCAGATCATCACTCCCTCTTTCTTTCTCTTCCCCAGATCCTCACTCCCTCTTTTTCTCTTCCCCATATCCTCACTCCCTCTTTCTCTCTCTTCCCAAGATCCTCCCTCCCTCTTTCTCTCTCTTCCCCAGATCCTCACTCCCTCTTTCTTTCTCTTCCCCAGATCCTCACTCCCTCTTTCTTTATCTTCCCCAGATCCTCACTCCCTCTTCCTCTCTCTTCCCCAGATCCTCAATCCCTCTTTCTCTCTCTTCCCCAGATCCTCACTCCCTCTTTCTTTCTCTTCCCCAGATCCTCACTCCCTCGTTTTCTCTTCCCCATATCCTCACTCCCTCTTTCTCTCTCTTCCCCAGATCCTCACTCCCTATTTCTCTCTCTTCCCCAGATCCTCACTCCCTCTTTCTTTCTCTTCCCCAGATCCCCCCTCCCACTTTCTCTCTCTTCCCCAGATCCTCACTCCCGCTTTCTCTCTCTTCCCCAGATCCTCACTCCCTCTTTCTTTCTCTTCCCAAGATCCTCACTCCCTCTTTCTTTCTCTTCCCCAGATCCTCACTCCCTCTTTCTCTCTCTTCCCCAGATCCTCACTCCCTCTTTCTCTCTCTTCCCCAGATCTTCACTCCCTCTTTCTTTCTCTTCCCCAGATCCCCCCTCCCTCTTTTTTCTCTTCCCCAGATCCTCACTCCCTCTTTCTTTCTCTGTCTTCCCCAGATCCTCACTCCCTCTTTCTCTCTCTTCCCCAGATCCTCACGCCCTCTTTCTTTCTCTTCCCCAGATCCTCACTCCCTCTTTCTCTCTCTTCCCCAGATCCTCACGCCCTCTTTCTTTCTCTTCCCCAGATCCTCCCTCCCTCTTTCTTTCTCTTCCCCAGATCCTCACTCCCTCTTTCTTTCTCTTCCCCAGATCATCACTCCCTCTTTCTCTCTCTTCCCCAGATCCTCACTCCCTCTTTCCGTCTCTTCCCCAGATCCCTACTCCCTCTTTCTTTCTCTTCCCCAGATCCCCCCTCCCTCTTTCTTTCTCTTCCCCAGATCCTCACTCCCTCTTTCTTTCTCTTCCCCAGATCCTCCCTCCCTCTTTCTCTCTCTTCCCCAGATCCTCACTCCCTCTTTCTTTCTCTTCCCCAGATCCTCACTCCCTCTTTTTCTCTTCCCCATATCCTCACTCCCTCTTTCTCTCTCTTCCCCAGATCCTCACTCCCTA